>NC_080718.1:16493156-16793156 GCF_019097595.1 Hemibagrus wyckioides
ATCAAGTGTGAAGTAAAGCGTGGAGGACAATTCAAAGGCAGTGTTCCACAAATAGCTATTCATTGCATAGAGATTGTGTAATGGATAAGGCTTTCAGTTAGGTCTTTTAGCTTATTTAGGGCTGCTTCAAATACAATTCACTAGATCCTATCCTGGAGTGTAAGCAATTTTACAGAACATTATTCAGTTTCTTAAAATTTGGCAAGTATTTTTCCATCACGTGTGAACAAAATGCATGTTTAGATCAGATCTGTCTCTCAGTCCTTCTAAGTGCTTATAACAGTGTGGACAGAGGACAGCATTATCCTTTCTCTCAGTACTCAAAAGTGACTTAGCTTCATATGTGTTGTCTCTAGTGTTATACTAAATTGAAGAGAGAAAAAAACGGTGCATTCTATTTTTTCGTTCAATAAATTTCCCTTTAGAAATTTATACAATAAATTATTATAATAGGCAATGTTTGCAGCTCAGCCATCTGGTGGCAGTGTTCCAATTCAGTCTAATCAAAGCTCAGTAGTCCCCACCAGTCCTCTATAAACTGGTGGCCAGATGAACAAAGGAAACACTGACTCACATTACAGCTGCCAGTAACAGTCAAATTCATCATGATATAGTGCTACACACATGGCATATGGCAAGTGTCACCCTGGGCCATTTCAAACAGCCATATATATGTGTAACATATTACCAATTACCAGTGTATTAACATGTATTAACTGGTGAAATACTTGAAAGTAAATTGTTAATGTTGGTAATATTGTCATCATTATTTTGGTTTAGAAGTGTAAGTAGGAAGAACTGGAAAAAAATATTTAGTTTTCATTCAGTATCTATTTTGAAATAGTTTAATGAGCTAGCTATAATACACAACATCCTCTGCTTACTTGAAAATCAAAGTAGAATCGGTAATAGCTTGAATATTAGAAAATTCTCCTCACACAGTATTTTACACCAAGGTGAGCATCAGATTATATGTCTATATGTACACGTGAATCTCTCAACTGTACAAACGCATTAGAATTCATTAAAAGTCATTTTAAGAGGCTTTCCTTACCTTCTGAAGGAAAGTAAGAGCTCATCTGGACCGGCGAAGATCTGAGTGCTACAGTAATTCTTCATTTTCTTTGATAATATTATCTCATAATGAGAAAGACCATTTAAATGTTAATGGACGGATTTCCTGTGCCATACAGTTATCAGTATCTCTCCCTGGGAGTGCTGAAACCATCATACGTGGGTTAAATCCACAACAAGCTTATCCGCATAGCACTGTTAACTGCACTCGCATATTTCATAATTCAAGCAAGAAATATTATAATAATAATTGAAAATGAAGTTCCTTCATATTCAGTCATAATTATTTAGTTATAGATACAGTATATTACTTAATGATTGATGGACTGTATTTTGGTATATTAAGTGATTTTTTTGTGCACTGAAAGACTTGAGCAAAAAAAAAAAAACAGACTTTGTCTTTGTCTTATGCCTCATTACTGCAGTTATGTATTGACAAATATATGACATACGAACTATAATATATTCAATTCAATTTTATTTTATTTGTATAGCGCTTTTAACAAAGAGCATTGTCTCAACAACATAAGAAAACAACAAACATATAAACAGACAAACAGTCCTAGATGTTATCCCAAATGAGCAAGCCTGAGGTGACTGAGGCGACTGTGGCAAGGAAAAACTCCCTTAGATGGTATGAGGAAGAAACCTTGAGAGGAACCAGACTCAAAAGGGAACCCATCCTCATTTGGGTGACAATTGTGTGATGCAGATACAGCATGTGTATAGTGTTATGTAAATCAATAAGGAGGTTGTTGTCCACAGCGCTGCTTGAATATCCTAGCAGAACCCGGCTGGAGCTGGTCCATCTCCAGATGCCACTGGAGCCGGCACAGTCTCTGTATGCCTCGGGATGGGTAGAAGAAGGGAAACAATGGAACAGCATTAGCGTAGCTGCTGTTCATAATATTAGCAGTACTAGATGAATGTGCATTTAATCAGATGTACTGGAGTACAAGGTTATGGGAAGTGTTAGATGTATGCCAGGCTGAAGAGATAAGTCTTTAGTCTACATTTACATATATCAATGTCAATCTACATATATGACATACGAACTTGTAAATTTGTATAATTTTGATAGAAAAATCTATTTATACACATCACTAAATATAGTCTACTAATACTTTTTAGTTTCACACAAAGAGTGTTTAAAAAATAAATAAATAAATGTGATCATTAATAATACATTTAATAATACCTAATAATATATTAAATATGATTGAATACCATTAATTATTAAAATAATAAATTAATAATAAATAATCAGATTTAACCAATTTTAACCAACTTTTGCACCAAATATTTAAAGGTGTCAAAGGTGAAAATTGACTGGCACCGAAACTCCCTGTTGTATAAAATAACTCCCGACCTGGGCCGTCCAAGGTTAGTGAGCTTTAATGGCTCCACAACCCAGTTGCCTCCCAAAGTGAGGCCACTCTAATGAGCCCCCTCTCTGCCTAAAGCCTTCCTCCAGAGGGGGTAAAGAGGCCATCATGTTGCTCATTTACAGGCGACATATAGCAATGACTTTCCTCTAATTGTGCCTTAGCTGGCTCATTTGTTTTGGTCATTAACATTCAGCCTGAGATACACACTCCCTCACACACAATCTCACACATACACAGACACACAAAATAGATACACTAACTGGCATCAGTATGAAAGCACAAATGGCAGTAGGAACTCAGTGTAGTTAGCCTTATGTGGATTTGGAGAAGCTTTTTTTTAAAACGTGGAGGGGAGTAAAATAAACTCACACACACACACACAATAAACCAACATCACCACATTAACATACACAGCCTCCATACAAATACACAAAAACATGCTCAAAAGAACAGACTGGTTACACAGAAGCACGCAGACGTGCACACACACACACACACACACACACACACACCCTGTGGGGACTGTCTGTCTGCTGTTTGTGGCACATTTCAAAGCATTAAACATCAAAACTCTGAGTGTGTGAGAAGAAAGACCTTTAGTAGGTTGGTATTAAATATTGATAGACTAATGATATGCAGATTGTTTATTGACTGGCTCTTGAATGGAAATGCGAGATGACAGGAACACTTGTGTCGACTGTTGCACTCAGGCTTTAATGACTTGTGTCTGATTTTGGAATATGGTTTGAATATGATGTGTTGTTAGCTGGGGTTGTAATTAACGAACATAAACGAGCAATTAAAAGAATAATGGACTATGCATGCTGCCTTGCTTAAGTGTTTAGCAGTAATGGGCTGGCATAGAAGAGAATAAACCGTAGGAGTGCCACACAAGTGCTCTGTTAATGCCCACTAATGGCTTCAATTATGGTCAATTGTTGCTTGTTCAGTATGAACACAGGGTATCTGACAGTTGACACAATGATGACATTTTCCAGGTGGTGTTTGTCTAGCTCATGTCCATTAAACAAAGCTAAACACAATGTTGTTGTTTACTTTGATGCAATTGTCCAAATAATATATTTTATACTGCTTTTAAGTACCAGTGTTTCGTACACATGTCAGTAAATGGTAATAGCATAGGATGGGACTCTTACTGTACATGTATTTCCATGAAGTACCTTGTATTTGCACCAAAACTTAATAGTAAAGTAGAAGGTCAAATTTAATAATAAAAAAAAAAAAAAATGGCATGAACGCTAATCTGCCCTTTAATACTAACCCCACCTTTGTATATTTTAGATGGCTTGACTTGTGCAAATTGTTTGTAAATCTGCAAATTTGAAAGAGTATTGATTTTTTTTGGAAACACTGCAATTCATACATGCAAAATCATTATGGAGAAAAGCAACATATAGAGAAACATGTAAAAACTTTTAAATACCTCCAACACTGGGCTTGTTGCAATATTTATTGCTGTATCTACCTATAATTAAATGTACATGCCTATTACCAATCCATTTTAAATTATGTTTACAAAGGGGATCTGAAATGTAACAATTATGCAATTCTAAAATTTCTCTCTCACAAAATGTACAAAAGCTATTTTATAACAGCTGTTGATGTTTCCTCTTTGAAAACAGTTCTTGCTGTGTTGTGGGACAATCCAATATTTTGCCTGTGGTGGTTATCAGAGGAGGCTGTCATCTCCGGGGATAGCGCTGCCATTTCTCATGCAGTCTAAAAGAAAGTTTCCTGCAGATTAATCCAATATATTGTCCCATGTTTCATTAGGTTTGATATATCACCAGACTTGCCATGCCAGTTAATGACAAGAACTAAATTCTTTCACATATTACGATGAGATTTTGTGATTTCTGTGTTTCATGTTTAATGCATTAGATTCCAGACAGACGTCACATGAGAATGAGACTATCTCAAATGGAGTCAGGGTTTTTGCCGAGATGCCAAGTGATACCACGAACAAATGTGTAAAATTAGGCATGCAATATGAATAAGTCTAAATTCTAATTTCTGTATTGATGTTTATAATATTTCCCTATCAACATCCTCCAATTATATTATCTACAAATATTTTCATTGGCTTTCGGGAAAATAGCTCAAATTCCCAGGAGGCATGTTGTTGGAAGCAGTATATAACTATATTATGAGCTCATGTTTTGCTAAAGAAGTGCAATCAAGTATACCTTTAATATGTATGGCTATGAAAATGAATAATGTGCTAAATATTACATAAAGTTATATATGACGCCAATGTGAATATTATCTGTTGATATATTGCAAGAACAAACAGTTACATACAGAGTACTTAGTATATAGAATATATCCAACTACATACCTTCTTCTGTGGATGTTCATGGATGTCCACGACACTTTCAACAATTCCATCTGTTTGAAATGAAGTTTGGCAACAGAATGTTTCCAATAAAGTGTGATGTGTTTCTCTCTTTTCCAGTTTTAGTTCATAGCAACCTTGTGTCAGCTTCCCAATTGAGCCATGAGGATTATTTCAATACATTCTTCTTTTTCTAGAAGCTAAGGGAAAGGTTAAAGTCTATCTGAAAAGATATATACAATATAAACTAGGTATGAAACATTTTGGAAACATTTTGCTAAAAAGTAAGCTAAGTAAGCTAAAAAGTCCCCTATGTATGGAGACTTTTGGGACAGCCTATAGATCGGTGGTAGTAAAAGAAAAACGAGAAGATTAACCTGTACAAATTCTGCATTTAATACAATAATTACAAAGCACAATATTCTTAAAGTATGGACAAAAATCATTGGTTAATGTGTCAGCCATGCAAGCAACTTATGTGCATCCGTACAAGTGTGTGTCTACATGTTCAGCTCTTGTTCTGCTTTTTGTAATTCAGTGGCACAGAGACCTAATCACAGGCAATGGGGAAAGTAATCCTTTTATGTTTGGGTGTAAAAAGCCAAAACTCACCATGAGACAATATAACACATTGTGTCAGACAGAAATAGCTCTCTACAGGAGGATTCTGGGGCTGTGTGGTGTCACAACTTCTTGTTCCAGTAGAGAGAGAAACATGAATAAAATACTAACATTTCAAAACATCATTATGATGGTGTAGCCAACAAAGAGATACTTTCTCTCCAGGTAGAAGTAATGAAGGCTGGATGGGGCCATATATTTGTTTGTTTTCCAATAGAGAAGAAGTTGTTCCAATCGGAAAAAAAGGAAATATACTTATGAGTAAAAATGATAGTAAAGCTTGTAGAATGCAAGATTATAATACTACAATCATCAGCATGGTGTTCTCTGTTTAAAAATCAGCAACAAGATGTTTTTGGCTCATTGAAACCATAAGATGTAGGTTTTTGGGTCATGCTTGGGGAATGAGAGCGATGATTGAAGTCTTTATGACCGCTGTACATAAATCTGCATGTGCATGAATCAAAAAGTGCTGTTAAGTAGGCGAGAGTGGGTCATGTTTTAATACTTCACTGTTCCTAACATTTATTGGGTTCATATAATAAAATAAATGTCAGAGCTAATAAAGACAAAATGTGAAGTGACATATATTTTTTGAATATCATATATGAGAAAATTGTGGTCACCTGAGAGTGACTTTAACCACATGTATATAAGACCATAGAACATATTCCCACAAGCTATTTAACAGCAGTTTTATTTTGGAGTTACAGCCTCTGGTGTTACAGGTATGAACAGTGTTAACAGTGTAAATGGTAACACTTTACAATAACTTTACATGAATAATCTTTCACAAAAACTTGATTAAATATGAACCAATGATGTGTTATGTAATTGTCACTTATCAATTATCTTATTAAGAGAAAATCTTAACTTTGATGTGAGTCTTAGAATCCATAAATTCATGCATGAATAACAACTACCTTAAATAAAAGTATGTTTGTTTGTTAGTTGTGTAATTAAGTTACTATACCTTACACATTATTAAAATGATCTAGTATTTCCTATTAAAAGATTACACAAATCAAATCAGAGATGATTAAGCCCATTTCTAGGCATATTTTATTATGTTTAAGCTTTAATTCTTCTTGTTCTATTAGCAGTTTATTTAGCTCATTTCTAAAAAAGAGTCAAATTATCTGCCAATAGAATAAGACATGTTAAAGCTTAGAAAGAGTCAACAAATATGCCTACAAACGTGTTTAATAATCCTACTGCATCCTATGACATGTTGTATCTAGAATCTATTCAAATATATCTAGTAAGATGTCATTTTTTGCAGTGTGGTCATTATTGTGTTTAATTCCCTTTGCATAACTGTTTCATTAAAAATAATACCCACTTGCATGAAGGACTGCCTTGTTGAAACATTACCATGCCATATTCAATGAAATATGTCAGTGTAAAGCCCCCTAGAGATAGAAAGAGGAAGGAAAGCAATAGTGTTCTTTAAAATGGAATGCAAGGCTTATTGGTTCTTGTATCAGATCGATGTTAATTGAGCCATTTAAGATGTGAATCAGGAGTGTTACAGAAATAGACTGTGTTACAGTAGGCTTACAGAGTTATAGATTATAGGCTATGTATAGTTCTGTACACATTGTAAGTAATCCACATTAGCCTAAACCCAAATCACATTAGCCTTCTAAATTAGTAGCGTGCAACTATTAGCAGATTGATGAAAATTTAATTCTTTCTGCTTTAATAAAGTAGGTAGGTGTGTTTGTGAGTATGATGCATTATAACAGAAATATATCTGTTTAACTTTTAAAGAAGTATAATTATAGGTTGTCATTGGAGTACAGCTGAAAATCAAGTTTCTGACCATTACAGTTTTAACAATGTTGCTTTTCAACAGTCTAATCATCTGAGGGCTGATGAATACGTACTAACTCATACGTTAGATGAACAGTTTAACACAATTTGTAAGACTGTAGCTGGAAAAAATGATAAAGATAGTCAGTCAGGCACTAAGTTAGTCGGTGAAGCAAAAGACATGCATTCATTTCATTCATCTTTAGTAACTGCTTAATCCTGGTAAAGGTTGAGAGTGAAATGGATCTGGAGCCTATCTTGGAACGGTGCTAAAACAGTGTGCTAAATGAAGACACATCCTGAATGAAATACTACATTCACACTTAGGGGTTGTTTAATGTGGGCAACCTACCCACTGGCATGGTTTTGCTAAAAGTTAAGAAACTGAAGAACCAGTAAGAAACCCACAAGAACACAGGGAGAACATACATAGAGACAGTATCCTGAGCTCAGGATTGAACTGGGAAGCCTGGAGGAGCGAGCTGGCAATGCTACACACTGCAACACTCTGACAGCACATGACATGCTTTGATTAAGTTCCTTATTTCATTCATTTCCTAAATTTCTCATTTGCAAAATGTCATTAGAATGCTAGTTCAGAAATCAAAACCTGACAGATTAACTGCATGAGCTTTAGATTATCAAAACACACAAAAACTGTCCTCAAGCTAAACGTGGTTGTGTTGGTACGGAGGAGCAGTTCCAGGCGTTAAGTTATGATAGTGGTGTGTCTCTGGTGCAGTGACTTTTTCCTGTATGTTCCAGTGACAAGAAGCATGGATTCTTATCTTATTATTGTGGACAACTCTGCACCCTGAACTGTGGCAGTTTTGTGGAACACTGCCTGCATTTTTGGCTGAAAAATAGGGAGAGTTTTCAACTAAAATCATATAAACCTGTGTTACCCAACACTCTCCTGCGCTATGGTAAAATGATTAAACTATGCACTTAAACATTTAAATAAATGTGATTTTTGTTGAGTTTAATTATTTTGGTTTAAGACTATGACAGTATACTCTCTGTACCTTTTTAAGTCTTACATGAACACTACAATACTGTCCCCATAATAATAAGTCCCAAATAAATCCGAACTTCAGTTACAAGACATTGATCAACAGGGATTGAACATCACATCTCAGGATGGAGTTGGCATACTGGTGAAGGCATACGACTCTATGACACATGGTTTTATGACACAAGGCTTAGGTAATGCTTTACCTCATTTACTCTCCCCAGCACTGACAGACAAGGTGATGTCTTACCAAAAAAATGTGTCACCACGTGCAGCTGCCATCATGCTGCAAATAATTGTCTGGTCCACTCTAGTCAAACCCCCTGGGGCACTACATAGCCTCTGGCTATTGTTTTCAGACAGGGTGAAAATGAAAAAGAGGCAGTAAGAAATAGAACAGAGGCAGAGAGGTGACAGAGTGAGAGAGCGAGAGAATGTTAATAAGGAGATGATGACAAATACCTGTTCTCATGGGAAGATTGGCAAACTGAAGGCTACAAAGAATAGAACATTTCCAGAGGTTTCTGGCTTTACAAAGCCTTCCAGGGTGACAGACTAGCTCTTTCTTTTGCATCAGCACTAAGCTAAGCAAAAATTATTTGCTTTGCTAAAGTCACAGTCATCAGTTATACTACTATAATACTTATCAAATATCATAAATGGTCTTTCTATGTCAAAAAAGAATCTAAGATATATAAAATGGGTCAGATCATTACTAATTATGTCAGCATTCAGAACATCAGGCAAAATATAAGGTTTATATAAAAGGTAAATAACAATGGTGTAAACCTTGAACATCCCATAAATCCCCATTAAATCCATTTCTAAAAAACTGAAAGAATATGACAGAAGCTCAACTCTGTCTAGACGAGGCTGCCCACCAAAAATAACCAAGCAGCCAAGGGGCAACTGGCAATATAATGCTACCACCACCGTGCTTCACTATGGGGATATTCCCCAAACAGGATTTTCTATGTCATGCCTCTCTTGAAGCCCATGTTTGAGGACTGTCCAGGCAGTGGTTGTCTTGATACACTTGGCCTGTTAGTTGCTTCTGTGAGAAATGCTCCTCTTATCTGTTCACAGACTTTTAGTGGACTCTTGGCAGAGTAGGCAGACTCATGTTAGCACAATATTTTTTTCCATTTTTATTAATGGGTTTACGGAGCTTTAAAGGATGTTCAAAGTGTGGGATTTATTTATGATATTTTATTATATTTATTATATATTTTGTGATTCAATTTTGAAGGTGCGTTACATGGTAACTGTGATGGTCACTTTGATTAACACATATTTTCATACTTCTGTAATACAAAGGGAGTGTGATTTTGACAACAAGCATATTTTAAATATGAAAATATAGAATTATTGTGACTGCTGTGCCAATACAAGATAATAAATAATTTATAATGTAAATTACAGGTTTTCCATTTTTTTTATTACGTTACTGAATCGTTCCTGATCCTTAGCTGAATTACAAAAACACTTTCATCTTCCTCTTATATTTTTATGGCTTTGCTAGCGTTCCAGGGTCTAAGGTTGACTCACAGAAACATCCTGACAGCGTTTCTGAACATTTAGCTAAAAATGTGCTCTTGATTCCTTGGTGGTTTTACAAGCTTATCCGACTTGGCACTATATCTGTCGCTTCTGGCATGTCTGTTGCCCAGAGCTCTGCAAAACAAGGCTAAGGGAAGGGGGCTTTCTGAACCTTGCTGGTTCACTGCAGATATATAAAGATTTACAAGTTCACTTGTAGCCTGAAACATTCTTCCAAACAGAAGCACTTTTATGTTCTTTTTTTATACCTGCAATTTTGTCAGTACGAGTATGTGTAACAAAACGTAAAAGGGTGTCAGGGGGCAAAGTGCACAGGGTACAACCTGAGGCAGTGCCTAAGAGGTGTTAAGCCCTTTCTCTTAGATCTCCTAGAGGGAACGAGCATAAAACAAGTCCACAACACCACCCGTTTCCACTTCATTTGTATGCCGCCTCACAGCAGGAACTCAGCAGAGAGAGCCTACTAGACACCAATCAGCTCACTCTGAAGGTATCAGCGGAAACAAAGGGATGAAAAACTCGCGATTGGTGATGTTATTGAGGCAGTTTAGCTTAATTATAGGTCTCTCTCATGCAAGGAGAAACAGGCACATCTGGCACATAAGTCTGCAACCAACAGACATTCCCGAAGATGAATGCAAGGCTCTTGCACTCTCTCTCTCTCACACACACACGTTATTTGCTGCTTACACAGCACTCTTGTCTTCACCAGAGACTTTTTACTGAGACTCAAATCCTCACTGTAATAGCAGTCTGAGTCTTATTGTCCACCATATGGCAAGCCTTCTGGCCTTGACACATTCAGCACACCAATGGCTAGATGCATCTTCAGTCTGATATATATGAGCAACAAAGTTCTAATGAGCACTCTCAGGGCCACACACACCTACACGCCACATCTGTAAGCCCTAAATACACATACACTCTCCATATGCAAGGACTGAATGCACTCACTCACTCCTACACTCTGAGGACTGAGAGGACAAGTCATAGCACACTTCTCTTTTAGTATGCTGGCAGAAACTTGTTGCTTTCTTATTTGAGCTTTTTATATATATATATCTTGACATCAATTTCAGACCTATCTTTCACAAAACCACTTTTTTCATAAATTTTCTAAACTGAACTGAACTTGATTGCTGTAATTATAAGTTGCTGGCACCTCCAGTCATTTTAAATCCACAAACACATTAAATCAAATATGTTCATGTAATTATGTGAGGGTTACAGTAAAACTGGGGCTTAGAGCTACATTGATGAAAAAAATAAATCAACATGCCAGATTTAATAGAACTGAAAACTCTCTTAATATGCTGATGTAGAACATGGTTTCAGGCAGCCCAGTGAAAACAACATATTTTGAAGTAATTATACAAATCTTCATGGTCAAATAGGCTGATGTACTTATGCATACTTCTAAAATGTTTATATTATCGAAAAAAAGCCTTTGTAGCCTATGAATACATTGATTTATTCAGTTTTATCATATGCAAACATGATGCAAAGAAGAGTACTATGAAAATAAGATCTAGGGTCAAACTCCAGGGTTTTTATCCTGGGCTGGTCAAGGCTGTAAGTCTGTATCTCTGAGAAGATGCCTATCTGTTCTCTCTTGTTATGCAGTGTATAATATCTGCTCTAGTGTCTGCAAAGTTCATATCGGAGTCAAATGACTTTTTCAGTCACCAAGTTGACTCACCTGGCACTTCTGAAAAAAAAAAAAAGTGAAGTGGATGCGTAGGCAGGTGTTGGCCTTCAGTCTCCCCAGAATTAAGTAGAAAATGAAAATGTATGACTTCCTTTATTTTGCACCTGCACAAGCATCTGCTATTTAGTGCATTTAGCTACACAGCTTCACTCCTAATGAAACAAAGCATACATGACCTAGAGGAACATAGAGCTACTCAAAGGACAAATTCTTTTCTCATTTAACTTGCTCCAGCCTTATCATCAGCATAGATACAAGGATGCCATTTACCCAAGTACAGTATCTAGATACAGGTCTCAGAAACCTGCAAGCATGGAGTGAGTGCTGTACCATAACCATCAGTTTGTGTATGCTGAACAGTATCAGAGATCAGTTCCCATTAAGAAAAGTAGAAACTTTACTGCTAAACGATCTAAGCAGCTATTTTTAATGTGTTTTTTTTTGAGAGCATACATTACCAGAAAATGTATATTATATAACACCCACCACAATTCTCCACATGAAGCTCATTATCATTATAATGCAAGGAACAAAGCTGATATATTGAATTCTTTCATGCGTAGCTCACAAATTAAAAGGGACAACTTTCATTGTGATATAGATCTTCACAATCAGACCAAACAAAAGAAAAAAATAATAATTCACAGACATCCTCGGCACACACTCAAATGTGTTCCATTAAATATGGTAGTGAATGCCAGACAAATGTTCCCATTTATATCAGCAGGGTGCAAGTACACAGTGAAGTGCTAGAGGCCTGATAATAGTCTGCAAGTGTCTGCTCCAGGAAAATGTACTGGATATAAGCTTATGTGCTATATAGCAACCGAGAAATGATATGAAAGTGCTAAAGCATTGACACACATTGTTTATTAAGTACAGTTGCAAAGTACAACATTTAATTAGAAATATACAATAATCTATTCCATAGTAAGCAGATGTTTTCAATGCATATACAGATGTTTTTAATTCATAATATCCGGTACAACACAGGACAGCTGTTCTAACTGTTAGAGAAGCTTTATTTGAACTCCACTGATCAAAATGTTTGCTTACAGTTGCCTTTTAGTCCTACTGTCAACACGATTTTTCCATTTTCAGACAGATCACATTTATCTATGACAAGAAGCAAGATATGCCACAAATTATCTAAAACCACACCATCAGAGCTTTGTCCGGCAACTTCCATGTACATTAGTCTCTTAAAAATCAATTTCAGCCACAGCAGTAGGTCAAAACCCCTGGAATCAGTTATAAATGTTGCCTGCACAGACAAAACAAGGACATTTTAAGACACATTGAGGCCATTTCTGTCATAAATGAACACACTTAAATTAATACACTAGCCTTCAAAATAAGGAATGTACAAAACAGAAAAGAAATATATAAAAAGGTGGACACTTTATAGCCTTGCTAAGGCCATAATAAAATATATAGTGGGGTCCAAATGTCTGAGACCACTAGTAAAAATGCTTCTTTTTTTTGCATTTTTTTTTCAAATTTAATACATTTATATGTTTTGCAGATTATATTATTTGACAACAACTTGAAGTAAAATCTTTGAAATTTATGCAAGATGCCTGTCTGAGTTTCTAGCATTTAGCATGTTGCCTTTTTTGCTTTAAATGAGTGCGTGCATTTGAGCTGCATGGACACCACAAGATTATGCAAAACCTTACAAGCCATTTTAGATCAAATGCATCAGTGTGTCACTTGAACACATGCTTCAGTGAAAAAGATCAGACATGAGGAAAATCTGACCTTTTGTAGAAAACAAAATCACATTATTACATTTAAATAGACTAAAGAATCCTAAATTAACTATTGTTTACTTTCTATATTTTAAATAGGAAAAAATGCAGTTGAAGTTGAAATATTTTATTTATTTTATATACCAGATTATTAATGTGGTCACAGAATTTTGGACTCCATGCATAGATTTGTTGTTTTACCCGAGTTGGTTTCTTCAAGTCTTTTGTTTTGCAGTGATTGAATAAATCTGACATTTGACAAATTCAGCCTTTCAGCCTGTGAAATGTTACATAAAAAAAAAAAAAAAAAAACTGTGAGGATGGACTAATGCAAATTTTGTTTGCCCAAAGTTAAGAGATGACTAGAGCACAAGCCTCCATTTAAGAATATTGAGCATTAATTAGAGCTTAATCCTAGAAGGAAAACAATGTTTTCTACAAATGAATTTTAAAAGCTTAGGTTTATTCTACATCAGCTGTTTTTTTCTCAGTGGACATAATCAATACATTTATCACAGTACAATTATTTATGTGAGTAATAAACCATATAAACATACTGTGATAACACTTTACATTAAGGCTCTGTTAACTTACTTTATTTACTGCATTAGTTAACATTAATAAAGCATGAGCTTCAGCATAATTAAACTGCACTTGATTTTTTAACAAAGTACATTAACACATGATTTAACTGACATTTATTGAAATGTTAATGAAATACACCTTCAGTGACTAATGTTTTATTCAACGACTAAAACAAGTCCTCATAAATTAGGATATATTAAATACAGCATGTTGCTAAATGTTGATAAATGACTGAACTTTGGTCTCCACCTCAGTTCTGAATTTTGCTAACAATGTGCATTAAAAGAAAACACACAAACTAATACTAGTCTTTGTTAGCATTGCTCATGGTGTATATTAATACTGACATACATGGTTTGTTTATGTAAACTAATGTTAAATAATATCATTTATGGGGACCATAATGTAAAGCATTATTGATTGAGACATTTCCCATATGAGTAACATAGTTATTCTACCATAATTTAAATCATGTCTAAGGCTGGGTTTGATTAGGAGTGGGATTATTAGATAGATGAATTCAGACCCTTGGTGTGAAACATCACCCCCTGGACACAGGTGGACACAGCGTCCCTCATTTATTCCAAGTGTGGGGTCACTTGAGTTCAGACACCATTAGTCAGGTGTGACAGCATTAATCATACTGCAGAATTACTCTTCACTAAACAGCTTATAAGACAGATACCCCCTGCTGAAAAAAATCTGTTTGCTTCACTTTTGTGCAGTCTGAATTCTTCAAATCTGTATTTGGCATACATTTCTTAAACCTGTTGTATTTTGCTGACATTTTAGGTCAGAAATTAAATAACTTCATGCTCAAGGGCAGGGAATAAAAAATACGATAAGGATAATTTAAGACAAATAAAGGTACTTGTGCACTGGAAGATCCCAGACCCAGATAAATTATTTCCTCTTGAAATCCATCTGTTTTAGTCCAGTATTTTCCCAGAACACTGCAACTATTACTACATAATAAAAAACCAGCTGCAAACAACTGGAGTATATTTTACAGCACCTATCAGTAAAAGTTATTTTATAGTGGGTTGATTAGCCTCTCACTAATTTTGGTCACTGTACAAAATCATGTTTTTTTCTTGGGCTTATGACCCAGGGACAGGTTTGCAGAAAATTACATACTTGTTTAGCACGTCTAGAAAGCAGCCATCATTTTTTTATAATACCTAAACCAGCACTAACTGGTATAAACGGGTATAAATAAGCACTAACCAGTATAAACCAGCACAAACTGGTATAAACCAGTATAAACCATCAGTAACCAGTATAAACCAGCACTAACCAGTATAAACTGGTATAAGCCAGTATAAACTAGTACTAACTGGTATAAACCAGTAAAAACCAGCACTAACCGGTGTAATCCAGTATAAACCAGCACTAAGTGGTATAAACTAGGGATGCCACAAAACTCAATATAATATCGAACCGTTCGGTACGACCTCCACGGTTCAATATGCGTATGTGAACCGCGTTTTTTTTCGGTTTTTCCTTAAAATAATAATAACCATGTGTTTTATTACTCTCTGAACCGCCTGTTTGTGTTTGCCTGTACTGTATGGCTACGCGATGAGACAGACACGCCTCCCCGCGAGTAAATATCCAATCAGTGAGTGCCAAAGTTAGGGGCACTTAACCATCCTAGCGAGGCTGGTGTCAGATTTCACAATCTAACCATGGACAGCGGTGAAGTGAGGCATTCATACCCAACTGGTTCCGAGAGACACAAAAAATAATTATAATGTAATAATTGCTAAAGATTTGCAGCCGTTTTCTGTGATCGGTGATGTGGGCTTTCGGCAACTTATGAAAGTGCTCAAACCACGTTACACACTACCGACACGTCCTTTTTCCCGAGCTCTACGAAAAAACGCAAAAAAGCGCAAAAAAATCTAATAACAGATAGTTGGACCTCGCGGGTAACAGAGTTATCTGACCGTGACTGTTCATTACATACCGGATTGGGGAAAGAGCGCCGTCCTCCAAACCCGTCCCCTGTAATAAAGTCATACAAGCGCTAATTTTTATATCTCACTATTTTCTGTACACTATGAATGTGTACAAGGTGATTTTTGCATTTAAGTAAAATAAGGAGAATTGCAACTAAAACCAGTTTTTCTTTTTCTTAACATACTTAATGTTCCTGTCATAAGCAAAGAATAATGAAAAAAAACTTTAATTTGCCAAGCCATCTGAACCGAAAACCGTGGTTAAAAACCGCGGTACGTATTGAACTGTGGGTTAACTGTATTGTTGCATCCCTAGTATAAACCAACACTAGCTGGTATATAACCAGTATAAACCAGCACTAGCTGGTATAAACCGGTATAAACCAGTATAAACCAGCACTAACCAGTATAAACCAGCACAAACTGGTATAAACCAGCACTAACCAGTATAAACTGGTATAAACCAGCACAAACTGGTATAAACCAGTACTAACCAGTATCAACTGATATAAACCAGTATAAACCAGCACTAACTGGTATAAACCGGTATAAACACACAAAGACATCTGTTATACAGGACAGAGTAAATCTCTTCAAAAAGCTAGCTCTTCAAAATAAACTGGTATAAACCAGCACAAACCGGTATAAGCTAGCACTAACCAGTATAAACCAGAAACCAAGTTTCTTTTGACATGTGAGTCAGAATATAAAACACTCTTATGGCTGACAAGTGCATGAATTCTACACACTGTCTCAACACAGTAGTTTATAAAGATTTAGGTCACAACAGAAGATTTTTACCTATTCATATTGTAAAGACTGAGCTTTATGTAACTACAGTGATTGGTACAAGCCTCTGAAATGGCATGTTCCATTAAATATCTACACCAATACGAAGGAAATTCCAAGACTATGTGCACGTGTATGCATGTTTGTCTAGACATGCTGGGTGGGAGAGTATGTTATGATAGGATGAGCAGACATGATTAACAGGTGATAATCACACAAAAGTGGCTTAGGTTAGAGGTCAGATCTACTCCCTCTCAGTCTTTAATGAGTGATGGGTCTTGAGGGGTGCATTTCTTTCTTAAATATGAGAAGGTATAGCAATGCTACACATCCAGTGAAGCAACCAGACGGATGTTAATGAGAAATCAGTCTTAGCCAAAATGACCAAACAATAGCTATGAGTTTTTCAGGGTCTCATTATTTTTGCCTTTTAGAGATAAGACTATTTCAAAATCTGCAGAAACTACTGAGATTTCTGCAGCAGAATGCTTGCAACAAACAGCATGGAATCAGACTTTTGTAGAAATCTTTAAATAGCAACATTTTTGGCCTTCAAACATACATTGTCTCCCACTGATAAACTGACTCACATCAGCGTAAAGTGTTTAGAGAATTGTAGTTGCTCTCATGGAGGCTTTCACTTTCAAGAGTGATATTTACTGTGGTTTTTAGGGGAACAGCATATTTAGACAAATTGCTGAACTATCCCCTGCAGCATACATTATTGCTGCTAAAATGAAAAATGACCTACATAATGCCTCAGCAGAACTAAAGTTCAGAATATAGAAGCTTTTCTTCGCTATGCCTCCTCCAGTAAGGTTCTTGTGAGGAGTCCTGCTGGTCCAGCAATAATGACAGGTCATCTCTTCAGCCTCATGGACAGATGGCTGCATGACTTTCCCCACTCCCTCTATGTACAAGGTCAATCCCCCACCCCTTTATTCTTCTTCTCTCCTGGGCCCCATTGTTCCTTACATGGCTTTCTTTGAGACATCCTCAGCACATGCCACCCAGGTGATGAGGAGGTGCTGACCCTGTTTAACCCATCTCTCCTTTGGGAAAAAGGCTGGAAAACTAAAATGGGAGAATTAACAAAAATGATAAGTATCTCATTACACTAGAGACCACACAGTGACATGGCTATGTTACATGAATTTGGTCAAACATATTGGAGCAGTTAAATTACATCATGCAATCGGTCTAATATTGTAAATAGTGTTTAAAATAATTGTCAACCATTTAAAATTCATCTCCTGAAATTCATTTAGCTTGCCCATGGGATAGTCAACACAGCTGTGTGGTTGTCGATGGAAATTTATATTCCATTTTTATTTTCATATAGTTCAGTAATCTCACAGTTTAGATTATATTGATTACAGAGGGGTTGGATGAATAGTTTTATTGGTACACTTATCATTTAGCACATTACATGCACATATAAATGAGGAAAACATATTAAATATTAAATCAAATAAAGGTAAAGGCACATAAAATGTAGACAATGTTGAAAGGTAATTTATGATTGCTTCTGATGAATGCACTGTATCAAATAAAAGCATTTCAGTGTAGTTCCTAGTGTATGATTAAATACAGTAAGAAAGAAATCATTGTATAAATGTATATTTTATTTACAGTTTTATTCTTACAGAGCAGTTTTATTCTAAAATTTAAAAGTTTACATTGTTCATTCCCCAATGAAGTATCCTTAAATATACCTTGAGTAATTGTCACTGAATCAGTTATTCACATTTGTCATTCTATAGAATTTTTTTTATTTTAAGCAAACAACATCCATAATGAAACAGTCAGGGATGTATGTAGGGTTCGGCTATGGCAAATACCTTCCTAGTGCACAAATATTTGGTTGTATGGGCAACACCTGAAAGATCAAGATTTACTATAAGTCCTTTTTAAGCATTTCAACCACCACTCTTTTGTCGCAGTGACTGAATGAATCTGACAATTGACAAATTCAGCCTTTTAGCCAGGGAAATGTTTAAAAAAGAAAAAGAAAAAGAAAAAAAAGCCTGGGTTATTTGGGGATGTACTAATGCAGTTGTGCATAACGAGAGACATTCTGCTCAGAGACAACTAATATACAGTAGTGAACTGCTCCAGTTTGACACAAGAAGCCATTATCATTATAACAAGCACAATTGCAGCATGTGGTAAAATCAACACCTTAGTACCAAGTTAAAAATATAATATTGCTTTAAATATTTGCTTCATCTCTTGCCAACTGTCTGTGCATCAGCTGTGCCAAGTCTCTGAGACAAAACAATCATACTGAAAGAAGTTGGTGGTCTAATTACCAGTACATCACAATCTGCCATCTTCAATCAATGCATGGCCAGTTTTGGAATAAAGAAAGCCATTTATCCTAATCCAGAACAAGAAGAGAGCATTGATATGCTGGTGGGACTGGACATATTGATGGTCAGGATCAATGATCTATGATCAAAGGCAATGTGTACCTGCCAGAGGGAGAAAGATATACCTGCCGTAAAGCCCTATCTATAAGGTCCTACATCAGATCACTTCAGAGAGAGAGAGAGAGAGAGAGAGAGAAGAAAAGAAATATTTCAGCTCCTCCCTCAATCCAATCATCCAACACCCAATCTTCCTAGCCAACTCCAAGAGCTTTGTGTATGTAAGCTGCAATTAGTGATACAGTCAATAAAACAGTAGGAGGCTGTGATCACAATAGCAAGTTGGGGAAGTGGGGGAGTTCAAGGCTGGCACACAATGACAAGACAAATATACCAAAAATATCACGAAGTAAAAAAAAAAAAAAAGGAAAAAAGTATTCAAAAAAGCTATTTAAATATGGAAATAATGGTGAGCACTGAGTAGTTCCAGTCAAGTGAATAAGCAAAGGCAGCAAAATAAGCCAGGGCAGAAAAAATCAATTCTTCCACAAGTGAGAAGCAATTAAGATGTGATTTTTATACCTGCACTTCACCACACACTGTAAACTTGTCCTGAATATTTATGGTGGTTTTAACTGTCCACCACATCACTCTCTGAAGTGTCACAAAGCAGCTGTAATCAAGACTTGGAGATGAGTCCCATTCCAAGGCTCTCTATCTCTCCTCACAGTCGATAACTCTGCATTCTGCTGTGCATGTAAATGCTTACTGCCTCTTTCAGTGTCTCATCAGCTGCCTCAGAGTGCAGAGTAAGAAAACATTCAGGAGCTTAAAGCACTTCTTATAGGTGATGTTGGCGTAACATCAAAACTATTAACTTTGTCATATCATATGCAGGGTGGTTAGCATGTTTGTGTCATTGCTCCAGGGTTGGGGGTTTGATTTTTGCCTCCAGTCTGTGTGCATACAGTTTGCATGTTCTCCCTGTGCTTTTTCCATTGGGTACTCCGGTTTTCTCACTTGTATAATATATATAATAGGCTGATTAGCATCACTAAATAGTCCATAGTGTGTAAATGATATGAGCCCTGTTGTTGGTTGGCACACTATCCAGGGAATCCTTTGCCTTGTGCTTCAGTTCCCCTGTGGTAGACTCCAGGCTCACCACGACCCTGTTTAAGATAAGCAGTACAGAAAATGGACGGATATCATGTCCATGGTGGCACCATGATGCATCATGCAGTATTGCCATCCAATAACTATATAGGTTTTCTGGTTTAATGTCTGGCTTGAGTTACTGTGTCTGGTGTTTCACTTGTGCTTCTAGTGTTTGGTTTCTTCCTAGTTCTCCATGTTTCTCTCACCTCCAAAAAACATGCCAGTAGATGAATCATATACTCTAAATTACTCCTGGGTGTGAATGACTGTGAAGGTGTGTTAGTGCAATGTATCCAAGGCGTATTCTACTTACAACCAGTGTTCCCAGAATAGGCTCCAGATCCTGTGCGACCATGAACAGTAGAAGTTACTGAAAATGAATGCATGAATAAATATATTATATATATATATATATATATATATATATATATATATATATATATATATATATATATATATATATACACATACATATACACACATATATTATATATTATTATATTTATTATTATATTATATATATATAAAATATATTTATTCATGCATTCATTTTCAGTAACTTCTACTGTTATATATATATATATATATATAAATAAATATATATATATATATATATATATATATATATATATATATATATATATAAATAAATATATAAAATAATGTTGCAGTCTTGTTAATGATTCCTAATTTATACTGGTGACATTAATTGTGGCTAGTGAGGTCCACTATCTGTAGAAAAGGAATAATTCATTTGATTTTATAGTATAGAGGGAGGATATCCAGAAGGTTTAGGCTCAACATGTTCCATACCAAAAGGCTGCTAGTTTCCTCTGTGGTGGAAAGCCTACATATTTATATTCCTGTACACCTGTGGGTCTGATACCTATTTGGCATTGTTTCATCTTTTTTGCAATAATTTATACAATTATTCATATTAAATCAGAGTAAAATGATGGTACTCATTTGCATTGCACAAATAAAATCTAACTAAAGCAGTCTTAATAAATTAAAAATATATTTGGAGACATATGGTTATTTAAAATCTTCAGTCAGAAGCTTCTATCTGCATTTCAGTCCTTTTTGATCTGCCCTGTTAAGCTTTGTAAGCAATCACAGTTTCCTCAACCATGCTTTATTGACTGGAAAGTACCAAAGCACTGTGCTTTAATTAGGAATCTACATGCTTGTGTGGAAGAAAAGGGACAGGATCAGTATTAGCTGACCAAGCGTTAACAGCAGTCCCTAATTGTACCTACGCCTGCCATCTCAACCTCAGCCTCATCTAAAGTACCAACACAGGAAAACTAAATGTGCTGGTTACTTAGGGAAGCAAATATACTGAATAACTATATACGCAGGAGATAGAGATAATGGACTTTCTAAAAACAACAGACATCTCCATTGTTTTTTTGTTTGTTTTTTTAACATTCACTTTTTTATGCCTTATATAATTTAGAGATTTCATTCAGACTGTGGTGCAGGAGAATCACAGACATTTTGACAGCTAGATTCTACAAGCTGAATTGATTAGGTTTATAATTAGGTTCTGTTGCATTATGGCAAACAACTATCCAGAATTTTTGATGAAGCCTGAAAGATTAAAAAAAAATTAAGGCATAACATCTGTTAAACAGGATGTTTAAGAAGTGTGCTTTTGAAGAGAAATAAAAACATCAGTGTTGTTTTGGATCAAGATATTCATGGGTTGAGGTGTTGTTTTGGCCACTTTTTCATCTTTGTAGGCAGTTCTCCAGAATTCTGCCACAGCAATATCCTAAAGCTTCTCACAGAACACTATATATTTCTAAATGGGATTGATTACATACTCCAGAAATCCTGATATTTATCAGCTTCTGTAATCCTCTGGGTCTGCTATCAAGTTATCACAAGAAAAGAAAAAACTCAATCCATATTTCATTCTCTCAGGCTTCGGGAGAATTTCATTTTTGTCATTGTTTTCTCCCACGGCACACACTTAATACTGTCAATTTGCATTTAGTTTATGATCTGTCCTGGTCAGTGCAACATTTTTATTCAGTTTCCCACAAAACACAGCTCAGGATAAGCAAATGAATGGATAGATGATTGCGCAGGCAATGAAACAATTCTTCCTAACAAACAGCTCTTGAAATGCCCGAGGATACAGAGGAAAAGTTTGCCTTCCTGTTCTCTGTGGGGGTGACGCTTTGTTCCAGCCACAATAGTGAACATCTCAGAGAACATCAAAGGAGCATGGAGTGTTGTCAAACCCTACATTAATGAGACAAGACTGCTCGAGTGTGTTTACGTGGAGGGGACTGTACTGTTAGAATTTACAAACCCTGTACAATTCAGGGTATGATTTCAATTCAGAAGTAATCAGTAGTGTGTGTAGGAAGTGAAATAGTTCAGATTCTTAGTGATAAGTAACTTCATTTCATACACTAAATGCAAATCAATGTGATATAGGTAAAAAACAAACAAGAGAATGAAAAGCTATTCATCACAAATATGTTGATTAAAAATGAACAGAGAACAGAAGATATTTACATTCAGGAGGACAAGTAATTTCACAGAATTCTGTACATTCTCGTAGTGCATGTGCATCTGCATTTCTTGCCATGAAAACTTGTAAAGAAAAATAAAAGGTTTACCTTGAGTATCATGCTCTGTCAGGGGAGCAACACTAAGCGTTTATTTATCAGCTCAAGACCTGCTAGTAATGCATCACAAGGCACTGCAACTAGCCTTGGTATTTACTATCTGACAGGACCTCACTAATATCATTATGGATTATACAGTAACTGTGCCCTACAATTTACTGCGTTTTATGGCTTTAGGATTGCTTGGCCCCCTTGGTCCATAAACGTGAAGGTAGATGATTCTTCATGGACTGAGAGGTGTAGAACATTGCATTACCTCCAGATCAGCATGTTTTCAACCCAAGGATGCAGTTGGTGCAACCCACACCCACTCATCTTTTTCGTTTTTTCAACAGAAGTCGTCTCCACTTCAAAAGGGCAAAACTGAATTGATTATTGATTCCACCAGCCCACATTAGCATAACCAGTGTGTGTTCCCATTAGAAAAGAAGAATTCATAGCTTTTGTGCTACCCTGCTATGCATACCACCTGCTATTACAAAAGGATCTTATCAGAAATTCATGAAATAGCAAGTCTAATCACATTAGCAGGCAATTAATATACAAAACAATATCCAACCATTCACAAATGATCTGGAAGTCAAGGTCAATGGAGTGATTTTTTACCAATTATTTTTTAACAATTAGCGACAGGCTTAGCTGTTACTATTCCCAAAAGAACATCTACCGTCAGGTGTTGGGGGATTGGCCCATGTTATTCTATTAATATTAATGTATTTTTACTGTAATGAACATCAATGTAGTTATGGGACTGAACAAAGGTGGAGTCTTCCTGCTTGTGCCAAAATAGTCTCTCCACTATTGATTAGAGACTTCCTATTGAAACAAAGGCTCTCTTATTTAAACTCCTCATCCATTTGCCTCATTTTATTTTATCTGCTAGGATGCATGAGCATGTCACCCCCCCAACACCCCCCCCCCACACACACACACACCTTCTGCTCCCCCATCATTAGTTTTTATGGTAATTCCAATGGAAAAAAAAACCATGGCAGAAATAATTATCTTGATTATTCAGGATAGATTATGTAGCAGGGATTTTGCAGCTCCTCTCATCTTTGGCTGCAGGGCATTTCATTCTCCCCACAAGTGGAAGTAATTGTAATGAGCGGATGTTTAATTATTATTTTAAATTCAGCCTATTCTAATGATTTGTGCATATGCTGCACTTGAGCTCCTATCTATTTAAAACACATAAAATGTAGACATGTCTTTGAAAGAGAAGAAGAAGAAGAATATAACGGTCTTAAATGCATGTTAATGAGTTAGAATTTTTTTGTTTTTAGCCTGCTCTTGTAGACCAAGCACATATTTTGGTAGCTTATACAAATCCAAGGCAGAGGAAAAAAGATGTGTATTGAGTTTGACTTGATTTGGCAGAAACAGATAAAAATGAAATGAAAAGCAACATTAGACAGCATGTTTCACACAGCTCAGCACTCTCCAACTGCCACAAATAGCTTAACCACATGAATGGTAGGTTCTCCCTCAGTGTTTCTAGTAGAAGAAATAGCACCAAACAATAGCCAAGAGCAGAAACCACAGGCTGATCCTATCTGCTATTCTCTCAAATATTAAGAGGAGAAAGCACAAGGGCAGCAGTCTCAAAGGACAGCATCTATTATTCATCTAAAGACCTTATGAATTAGAAATGAGATAATCTATCTATATATGTTTTACATCAAAAAGAGTAAAAAAAACAAAAACAAAATATTGCTGTCATTAGCAAGTTCTTTTCCTTTTTTGTATATAATGATTAGTACGGAAAAATACTTAAGTACCAAGTTTAAAAAAAAAAGAATAAACAAATCTAGGTAATGTAGAATTCAAGTTGTAATTGTATTAAAAACAAAAAACACAGACAATATGCATGGATCACATTGTGGGCCATTCATTTACAAAAAAAAAAAATATTATGCCATTTTTGTTCATTTCTTTAAATGAGCTGCTTTGAATGAGGACCTCACTGCTACTAACAAATGCTTCAGCCAAGTGGCAAATATATTCATCTGTTAATTAATATCCACAGTTTAAGTCTGCCAGCCTGTGGAAATGAAGATGTTAGATTGTAGTTACACTTTAGCCAGTGCAAAGCATAATTTGATATGAAACATTACAGCAATATTAGGGCTTGATTAATTGTCTCCCATGTGATTAATTAACCATAAATCTTTACAGCGTTCAAGACCTCTGTTCGATTCTGTGTTGTGTTATGATTAAAAGTATCACAACCCTGACTGAATATATATTTGCGAGCAAACAACCTCCCAGGAAGACTTCATCATGTAGACAGTGTCCATTCATCACCGGAAAACACCCTGACAAGTGGTCGTAAGCGGCGCTCTGAGGTGCCGAGCTATGAAAACTGCTGCATCCCAGAGCAACACAATCACCATAATTCTCTCAGTTTAGTACCACGGCACGGCCAAGCTCTAGTCCGGAAGCCTGTCTGCGAGTAGGCAGATCAGCTGGACCAGGGAGAGTTGTATACACCTACAGCAGGGAGTATGTGCATCACCAGGGAGATCACAACAAGATTTATGGCTAAGGATCAGAAATAAATGTAATTTTTCACATGGATGCTGTTGGTCTGAAGAGACTTAAAACAATGAATAGGAGAAAACAAACCCTTATGGAAAAGTTGCACAAATTAAATTTGATTATTGTAGCCTGAAAATGATTAAGTAGCTTTAATTAAATGCTTAAACATTGTGTCCCATAGATTCTTAGATGGTTTCACTCATTTAAGAGCATTTCTATAGTTATTTACTGAGGAGCAACCATGGTCTAAATTTTTAGAGATCAGTTTATTCCTCCTTCTATATTTTGCCCTCTTTATTGAGTTGTCGGATCTCACGCAAGCGTCCATCTGTTTGCCTGCTCCAAAGGGCAGATGTCTCTCACCCGAGCCTTTTTTCTTTCTCTTGTTGTTCCTTCCTCTGCCGCAGGTGCTCTTTTAATCAGTGCAATGTACTGACAGTCTCACACTCTCCTGGTCCCTATGTCACTTGCACAGGGACAGTTGCCCAACTCAGCATCCCAATGGTGGCTGACCAATGCACGCTGGCTCCGAGACATAATGAGATCAGACAGGATGCAAATGTGCACCAGCAGGAGAGGAGAGGGCATCGAGTTAGAGGTGTGGTCTGGACTTTTAAGTCATTATACTGCACATTTTCAGTAACATTGCTGACCACTGGGTAATGTGTTTATTTGGATGGTCCACTTTAGACAATGAAACCATCTATAGACTATTGATAGAATAACATTGTTGGACACGTTGAAAGTCCATAATTGGTTATAAGAAAGGCCACCCACAAGCTCAGTGTATAACAAGTAACAAGCAAGAAGATTACTCCTAACACCTAGTCAGGTTTATTTAAACTGTGCACACCACCTCACTTTTAGCACTCTAATATAAGACAGTGATTTATTTTAAATGAATCTACACTGGCCAACACAGCACAATTGACAGGTAATTTATTTTCTCTCTAAAAAAAAAAGCAAGAGCACCATTATAACCAACTATAAAATGGAATTATAATGAATAAGCTAAGAACACAGCTTGTTTAAATAACCCGCACGCTTTACCTTCATTATTTAGCTGGTAGGGCTGATATAATTAAAAGCAACAGTTAATATATGCCAGTTAATTGATCTATTATTGTTGAAACACAGCTAAACTGAACACCGAGTTTTCATGGGTGGTTGCTATTAGTTGTGAATTAAATAAAAATGAATTTCTGTTTTATGAGTAAGCTTAATAAATGCACGTTAGGCTAGCTAAGGTGAATGCTAGACATTTTGAAGGGCTATCGCTACCATGGCATGACAAATTAATAATAGTTCTGGAATGTTAGATAGAGTAGTAGTTTTTCCAGATGACTCCACCATCAGCTTTAAGTATAATATGGATGGAAGCAGCCCAAGTTGATGAAGAGCCCATCACACCAATAGAAATTTAGTTCATTGTCCTTCACCCAGTCATGAGTCGGTTTGGGCTCATAATGGATCAAGAGTCTATCCACTGGCACAAGGGATGCAAAGACAGAATTCCATTCCATCACCGAGCAGAGTTATTCGCTCCTTAGGGGAAAATTAGAGTTGTCAGAAAATCTACAACAAGGGTCCTTAATCTTATCTGCAAAGACCCGTGTGGCTGCAGGCTTTCATTCCAACCAAACAGGAGTCACGCCTGATTCCACTTGTTCAAATAGCTGATTGTGGTCTTCAAACATGTATTAAATGTGTCTGGCTGGGATGAAAACCAAACCTGTGGCCACGACAGCCCTTTGCACATAGGACTGAATCTATATAAGTGTGTTTTGTTAAGAAACAGGCAGTTGCTGTACTGAAAACTCCTTTATAAGAAACTCCCTACAGACAACTTGCTTGAGTCTTGCTACAGAACAAACTAATATTACCTAATTTATCTTAATGTCTACTAAATAAAGAAATGTCAGAAAGTATATACTCTTCATTTCAGCACTGGCTTCTTAATTCTGAAATCTACATTCTCACTGTAATATGGTTTTGAGGCAATACCAAAGACGTGCCTTTTGAAACCAACATTGAATGAATCGAGATGTAAAAAGAAAACAAAAATCTATTTTTTAAAAAAAAGAAATGCAAGTAGTCCTTTCAACTCTAAAACAAACTAAATTGTAAGAGAGATCTATTATATCTGCATTATCCAGAAAACTGACACATATCTTTACCCTGATGACAGATTTGGCAAAGCTGAGAAAAAGGTGACTGTCAGTTCTGTCTCCAAAACTCTCGCAATATCCTTATGCCCTGAGGGATATGGAGCACCTCCATGTTACAGGCTACACAATGTTTCCAACTCCAAAAAACACAGACATTTTTACTCTCTCAGCATGAGATATTATGGAATAGACGGTCTTCCACACACTAAATATAAAACATCAAGTAATCCCATACTGTACAACTATTCTCAGACATTTTGGAATTCATTGAAAAGTAGTGAAAGAAAAAATCTTTCTTTCTGATTTACTAAAACACCTAAAAAATTTTAAATATGAGATAGCATGTGTATAATCATTGAAGTGCTTTACAAATCTAGTCTAATTACATGCATATTTGAGCAAGTTTCAGCAGGAAGCTGATCACCCAAAGATCATGGGAAAAAGAAAAGTAAGTTCTCTTATTATTTTTGTCTTCATTTTAACTGAAATTATAATATTAACAGATAAGGTCACTCTGATAGAACAACTCTCTTACCGATTAATTCCCCACTAGAAAGTATAGTGTTAATAATAAAAATACATCACATAAAATTACTGATAAAGAATGTCCTTAATGCCACCATGTTATTAGCATTGATGCTAGGAAACCACATTTTGTGTATTTCCTAATTCTTTGCAAAATGCAATTATTAAATATATGATTTCATTTGAAAAATGTTTTTAAAAATGATGTTTAAGATTTGTCAAGGGCTGAGTGATGTCCATCATGGAAACACATTAAAAGGTTTGATCAAAGAATATGTTACACTATAGTGCACATAAAGACAGAATTAAAAGCTAAATTAAGTTTCCATCAATCCAAGATGAAATAATAAACACTGATGCCAATTTTTTATTACTTAAACATTTCTTATACAAGCCTTAAGGCAAGCTTAAATGCAGTGTAGAAATACTGTGTGTAAAATCTTGCCAGGGGATAATAGTGAGTGATTTGTGCTGCTGTGTTGTAGTGTGGATCTTATATTCCCAGAAAAAGGCAGTTAAGGTTGGAGACATAAAGCACACTGATGCTAAAGTCTCTGTGTAGAGAACGTGGCAGACCTGTATGCCATATGTTCAGTAAATGCAGGCTCAGGTAGCTTGTCACATTCCTGCAGTAAATGGGCCAATTCCCACAAATTTAGCAGAGCCATCATGTCCAAGTGCGTGCTAGAGTTGTGTTAGTGTCTAATCTAGTGATGTAAATGGGAAAAACATGCCAGTCACACACAGTAGCTCAGATGGTGTTCTCGGTGAGAAAATGCCTGAAAGCTGCACACCTCCCTTCAGAATTTCTGTTCCGTTTCAGCAGAAGGCAAGTAATTACCAACTCGAATATATTCCAAGTGAGAAGGTCGTGGTATGAGAGAGTGAAAAAGTACACAACATCAGAGTAAACTGATGCAGTCTGTCATTTGATCTTTTTTTAAACTGTACTTTTGCACTTTCGTGGTGTAGCCTATAAATAGCAGGCTTATCAGGACCAAGGTAAGCATTATCTTTGGAATTCAGGCAATGTGAGGTTTATGGCCAGAACAAAGATGCAGAGGCAGACTTCATCCACCATCAAAACAACCACCATCAAGCAGTTACAGCTGATATGTAACAAAGAGAGCATTTCCCCTTAGCAGCCAACAGTCTAGCTAAAAGTGTAAGACCTTGACTATATTTCAATGCATTTTGAACATTCTCTCATCGACTTGCCCTCACTATTTCTCACTGTGAGAAATGTAACTCTCTAGCACAAGTGTGTTAGATCACTTCTGTGACCTTTTTGGTTCTGAAAGTTTCAGTCTGCTATCCAGTCTGTTATAAACACTGTTTATAAGTGTAATCCACAGCAATAAATTAGTTTGGAAAAATTGTAAGACCTAGCATTTGATTTGCTACCATTAGCCTGGGATTTATTTATTGGGATTTAGCATGATGACTGTTGACTCTATTCTGTTTACTTTGTTAGCTAGTTACTGAGCTTAGTTTTGTGTAGCAAATGTTTTCTTCTAATCGCTCTCATTTTTCTCCTGTCAAACACTCCTTTCTTTTCTTTTTAAGGTGAAGACAAACATTTGTACAATTCCGTCCACTGTTCCAAAGAAGTGTTGTGTGAAAATGCACAAGGAAATAGCTTCAGCATACCAAGGCTGAGGATGTTCCTACTTTATAAACTACTCTTTATTGGTGGTAAGTAGTTTGACCTAGGTGTTTCAGTTGTGAGAAGAAGTCAGTGAGAATTTATTGTTGTTATTTTGTATCACTTCATTTCTCATATGTGAAAAGTCTTGGTTAATGAGGATATGGAAGTAAAATGGATTTTTTTGTTGAGAGACCAAGAAGCAAGTGAAAACGAAACAATTTCCAGAGCTCAGCACAGGTTGTGCCGTAACACATATCATCCTTGTAAACCTTGTAATTGCTGAGATAAATGAACATGTTACAGCAAAGAACATGTAGTAATGATCACTGACCTGCCAGGATTGGTGGTAGCCACAATGATTCAACCAGCACCAGCACCTGCAGTGATTTAGCCACCTTCAGTGACTGCATCTTTAGCATCACGACCAACTGGGGGAAAGGGGTGAGTAAATAGGCAATTATGAAACAACGAACAGGTGTGCAGGATCAACCAATTACCCTTCTACTTCCTCTGACTGCTTCCACCACATTTTTCCATATTCCACCACATCCCTGGCTGCTACACAGTTTACAAAAATGACAGGCTTTCCCTTTAAATAAACTGTTTTTTTCTGTCCCATAAGATAATGCACCATCTGGATTTGTTAATTCTCTGCATCAACTCTAAATCATGATTTTGTGGTGCATGGCTGGAACAATGGCGATAAATTTAATATACAGTCTGTGGTGTGAGAATCCTAGAAAACCATGTGCTCGCTACAACTGTCATTTTCCCTTTCCTCTGTCTAATCTATTACACTCTATTTTTCTCTCTCTTTCTTTACTGCTCCCAAGTGGATTCACTTTTGTCTGTAATTCAGTGCCAGTCTCTCTCTCTCTCTCTCTCTCTCTCTCATTTCTCTATGCCAGTGCACAGCAATCTGTCTTGCAAAGGATAATTTCCCATGTTTGATTGGAATGCTCTTCCATCCTGCCAAAACCGTACAAAAACCAGAGACCATGAGAGACCCACTCAATCTACCCTGCACTATGAAGAAAAAAACATGTTTGATAGAACATGTGAGTGTTTTATGCAGGCTTCCTTTGGTTATTCATATATTATATATATGCTTAAGCATGCAGACTTCACAGAATCTATATTATATTGATGTTATTGGCTCTGTTAGCACCAAAGGCTTCTTCATTTCCACTTCATCCCCAGTAGGAGCCAGTAGCAGGCGATGAGAGCACCTAAGGGCTGACAACACACATCCACAAACAACAGTGCCTGACTCTGCCTTTAACAATGCATGATAAATATTCCAACACATTGGCAGGATGTGGCCAGTAGCTACACGCCATTCCACTCTGTGCTGTCATTAATTACAAAGGGGTCCAAAATGTGGGATGTGAAGCCGCGCAGGCCTGGTTCCCTCAAGCTTTTAATTAACTAAACGCATGCACACTTTCTGCCTATTGATCACGGCTTAGGGGATTGATTATTTCAGCTGTGACACGGAGAAGAGACAGAGCACGACACATCTCTAGGTGAGCAGAACACAGCTAATCAGACACTAATGCTGAGCATGAGGTAATGCAATGGTCCCTCAGTATAGTCTCAGCATTACTACATGGCCATGTGTAGCTGTGACAGCTGAGAACCAGAATCTAATATCACTGAGGATGTGTTTTATTTCAGTATAGCAATTTTGGCTAAACCATAGGCTAATCATTTTGCATTAATTTCCGTTTTATAGATGATTGTTGAAGAAGAGAGAAGGCAAAACAAAGAATGTTTGGCTCTAGATCGGCTTTAAGATGATACCTTTCCATTTCTCTCTTCTGCTGTCTGCCATACTGCAGTCATGTTAGACTTAGTAAATGTCCTTGAAGCTCAGAGGACATCCTGAAAGAACAGGGATGATGATGGTGTGTAGCTCCCAATTGGACACAGTGTCATCTATGCCCTAGAATCTCACTGTAGGAAGCACACACACACACACACACACCTACTTATATGTGAACCAACACACACACACACACACACACTCAAACTCTTACTTATACGTGCAACACACACACACACACACACACACACACACTCCACCTGTGACGTCTCCTGTCATGACTGAAGCTGATGGGAAGCTATCCTATTTTCCAACTTAAATGAGGCAAGCGGAGTTATATTTGATCCTCAGGTTTTTGGGGGCAGGGTGTGAGTGAGACAGAGAGTGTGAGACAGAGATGGCCTTGTCCTTAGGCATAGGGAGACTTTTTTATGGAGACAGACAGGCTGAAATTGGTGGGCTAAATGAAGGTGGATAGGGTGAAAATGGAGTAATGTGTCAGCTCACTTTGGGAGCAGTGAGATTGTGCTCTCAATGTGTTCTCTGTTCTCTGCTTATGACTAATGCAGTCATTCATATCCCTCCTTCACCAGGATTTTCTACATAAATACATCCTTTTGAAGAAAGCTTTCTTGTGAAAGCTTGTTTTAATAATGCATACCAATCCTCCTGTTATTTTAAATCTGGATGAACCTATTGGCCGAAGGTTTCAGACCTAGTTTCTGTACCTCTTTGAAGTTGGCCTATGAATATATAAAACAAAATGAAATTAAACATAATAATTTACATTTGTTCGTGCTGATTTTGTAGAGGTGTAATGGGTAGCATTGACATCTCATAGCTCTATGGTCTCAGGTTACTGTCGGTTTGGTGTTTTGTATGTTCTGCCCATGTGGGTTTCCTTCCACTGTCCAAAAACATGCAGGTGTTTGGTTTGGTTACATTAAATTGTGCCTAGGCATGGGTGTACATGTGTGTGTGTGTGTGTGTGTGTATACAGTGCCATGCAATGGACTGGAACCCCATTTCAGTTGAGACAGGTGCACGGCAGTTTTAATGAAAGTTAATAATCCAAATAGTAAGACAAACCTGAGGACAAGGGAACAGGCACAGGTCAGTCAATCAACCGTCAGTGTGTACACTGGGCTAGGCAAGAATACAGGCATCTAGGCAATTGAACAATTTCAAAGCAGTCAGGCATGAACAGAGAACAGCAGATTGATATGATCAGAACAGAGTATAATTTATGATGTGTTTGTGACTAAAGGTGTCTTTTGAACAGTCTGTCTGTGATTGAGCACAAGTGCATCTGATCAGAAGTCCGGAGACTGTGAACAAGTGCGGAGACAAGAGTTGAGCACTGTTTGTAGGCCATAGTGCACGTTTTGGGGATGGCGGGGTGTTGGAGTTTATGGTTGGGTTAGACCTGGGATAATCTGAAATAATCTTTAGATCCACTGCAACCCTGACCAGCATAGAGTGGTTACTAAACATGAATGAGTTCATCAAAATCTAAATATCAAAATTACACAACAATGCCATAGCACAACAATATTTTAATAATTTTGGATAAAGTGACAACTTCACTCTTTATGATTCCCTCAACTTCACAATTCATGACCATATAGCCCATATGTCCAAAGTCACCTAATATAGAGTGGTGTGAATGTGATGTATATGCCGTACCAGAGAAGCATGTACTTTAGCATGGCAACAAAATCAGATTTTCTGCTCTATGCATTAATATATATTTAGAATTTCTCATTGTATATAGTTACAACATGCCACATTAAACATAACCTGTCTCTATACACAACTTCAGTAAACTTCATACACACAAAGTAGCTACTTAAACAAAGATAAAAAATGAAAGAAAATAGCAGAAATGAAAGAAAATCCCCAGGAGCATAAATGGTCTACCTAAATAGTTCTAAATCCTGCAGCATGCCCTCAGCCATATCACAGGCTTTAGCATTTTACTTGAACAGGGGATAAACTAAACCACAATACAGAATACAGGATCAGTAAGACTTGTCATAGATAAGAGGTATGACATAGCTTTGACAAGTTCTACTGATCCTGTATTCTGTACTGAGGTTTAGTGTGGAATTGATGTCTGCCAAAAAAAACAGATCTGTGTCATAGTGGTGTGTTGCATGGGGGAGGTTGGAGGTTAGTCCTTCGAGATGTATGGCACAAAAATGTCTAAAGTGGGACAGAGAAAGAAGAGAAGCAACAGTGTGTGTGTGTGTGTGTGTGTGTGTGAGAGAGAGAGAGAGAGAGAGAGAGAGAGAGAGTGTGTAAACTTGGAACGCTCCCAATGCTGCCTTGTAGGATGAATGTAATAATGACAGGTTGTTTTATGTTGTCTGGGTTTCAGAGTCACTGTATCACTGCACAACTTCCAGGAAGTCCTGGAAGGCATATCCAGCAACAGCCAGACATATACACACATAGACAGTCTCACTCCATATATACTGTTTGTACACCTCCAGAATGAAGTGCGCCTTTGGCTAAATGCAGTGACACACTCATAGACCTTCCACCAACAGATGGGCTTTTTACTAGAACTGCTTGGTTAAAGCACTCGCTCAAGGGGATGGCAGCTGTCTCTCCTAAATTCTGAGCTCACCCTTTCCCCTCTATTTTCTTCAGAGTTTCTCATTTCCCCTCAGAGGTCCACAAAGAAAATGCGGTTATGGCTTTCTTTTAGCTGAAGCAAAATTTATTGAAATAACGTGGGATTTAAAACATTGTCAGTCGTCTTTGTAAGTGTTTGGTCATGCTTACAAGCTGCCTTAGCACTTATGTTTAATCCTTAAACTGAAGAGTCACCAATGAATACATATTGAAAAACTATAACTTCTGAATGCCAGGATATAAATCCAGGGTTTGTTCTTCACCGGACCCAGCTGCAGGGCATTGGATGACACTGTGTAAAGTAAAATTTCATTTGTGGAGAAGCCCGATGGAAGTCTCTATCACTCACCCAGTGCTCAATAACCTTGAGCTCATATTTCTCTGCTGGTGATTTAAGACCTTACAGCATTGCCCTGGGTTTTAGTTCGGCTCCAATCCACTGTCTAGAGCTACGTCTGCAGCACACATTATTTATTTCACCCAGCTACAAGCCATGCAGTGACACATGGGCACAGGCCAATGCCCCATCCATCTTCAGGTTAAATATGTGTCAGCCAGATCAGGTTTGAGTGTGAAGAGCCAGGTGAAGAATGTTACAGATTGGCAGCACTGGGCCCATGAATCAGCCTGTCCTGCCTCCCAGAGAGTTCAGGGCAAGTTTTGCTTGTTGTGCGCTTCTTGTCGATTACGCCGTTGTGCTGATTAATGGACCGTGTAGAGTTAGACGAAGAACACGTCCACATATCATGAACATGATAGGCTCAACAGTGTGGAATATTGATAGAGATTTTTTTTTACACAAACTACAGCAGCACAGAAATTGTATTGTATTCCAGCAGTGATTCATTCTCTGAAAGACCTGTTGGTTAGAGAATGGCTGGATTTTTTGAGGTTTTTTAAGGATATTAAAGAAATTACATAAGCATCATGGTTATGAGGGGACATGTCTAAATAATAAGCTCAAACAGCATCATTGTGCTCTGCAACAGATAGCAGGCTGAAATTGTCTTTGCATGGATGAGAGAGTCAGCACATCGTTTCAGGACATAAAAGATATTGATGTATATGTTGTTTTCCATCTGGTGCTACTTAACCAAACCAACAATGGATCTAAAAATGACTATAAAAGATGTCAGAGTGCTTCATAATTAATTAAGTATACTGAAAGTGTGCCATGTTTGCATTATACCAGTTTCTTTCTCTGATCAGAGGGATTTTTTTTTAAATTTTCACGAGGAACCATTAATCAATTTCAAGGAGAGAAATTGTAAATCAAGTTACTCATGCAGAATACTTAACTGGCAAAACTGAGTCAGTATATCACAAAAATCTTCTTAATATATGCATTTGGCAAGTTAATATTAAAGTCACGTAATACGTAATTCTTTAGTGAGGAAATTATTTATGTTCGGCAGGGTAGGTGTGAAGGGTTTGGGGTGAGTGGGATGGTTCTTCTACTTTTCTATTTGGTAAGAAAAAAAAAATGTTCATGAAAAATATATGAGATACTATAAGAATGTATGTGTGTGTGTGTGTGTGTGTGTCAATTAGTGTCTGCTTCCTGACAAAATCTCACACAATGAAAGGGATCTTCCTGTTTTTAATAGCTAAACTGATACACAAATGCACGAAGAATCAAAGATTGCAGGTAATTACCTCTACCACTTTTTGCTGAATATACATTGTTTCCTTTAAAATCACACCGCATACTGTTCTATAAGGATATTTACGGTCCATCTGTTATTCCATGAGCTATCATAGACTGCCTGCAATTAAATCCTTAGCAGCTGTAAAACTGTTAAACAAAAGAGAATTCTGTACATGCCACAGGAACATGTTTTTGCCAAGTAAGGTCCCTAAGGAACACTTTTTTATTTACTAAGACTAATTATAATGCAGCACATGCATCTCCAGCCTCTCCCTTGTAATTAGTACATTCTGCAATTAATTCAGAAACTACATGGAGCTAGAGAATAGGTGTTTGTAGAAATCCAACTTAAATATGTATGCAGCTCTAAAACGGAGCAAGGAAAACATGGAATTCACTGTATATGCTGCTGATGAGATGGATCAGCTCATCAGAAGCAAATATTGGCTAACAAACAGCAATGCCACATGGGATTTTTGTACACACACACACACACACACGCACACACAGGTGTATCGTGACAGCACTTTAAATTAAATTAAATAGTCTGCACAGGTCTGGCTCGACAGTTTAGTTATGAAGAAGGCCCCACCCTAGCTTTTCTCAGCCATCAGTTTCCAAATAAATAAAAGAGGTCTACAGTAATGTGTCTGGCATTGCAGGTTGGTCTAGGTACACTAATGCACTAATTACTCCACCTTAAAGATCAAAAAGATCTTTTTTTCTTGGAAGATCTTGGAAGATCTAACACAACTGTTCTTAGTTGCCGTGGCTGTTTTTAGCCACCTATTACTTAACAATTTTATCATTTGCCCTCTCGTAAATTTGCACATGGTTCCTGTCCTGTGAAGCAGAACTAGAGATTACAAGATCAAACTACTGAGAAATCCTAATTTTAGACATAGCACAGTGGCACAGCAAGCAGCGTGTATGCCTCTCAGCTCAGGCGCCAGGGTTCAATACTGAGTTACAGTCTGTGTAAAGTTTTCTCTCTGTGTCTGTGGAGCGTGAATTTCCTTCAGGAATACCTGTGTGTGTGTGTGTGTGTGTGTGTGTTATACATATATCATTTATACATATATTAGACATATATTCCTAAATGCTTGAATTAGCATTGCTTCATATTGTGCTATTGTTTGTTTTGTGGCCAACAGACAATAAAACACAGTGAACCAAACATTCAGCTGAAAAACAACTAAACATTTGTCTGAAACTTTTATATTAAAATTTAGAATATCTGTTCTATATTTGACTCATTTCTGATGTGACAGTCCACATCATTTCTGCACAGAAATAACTGTCCCCATCAACATCAGTAGTCACTAGAACACTTCAAGGATATAGATTGAATATTTGAGGAACCTAATACAGTCTTTAACTAATTACTGCATCATCAATTGCTGCCATTTTCTAAGCCATTATGCTCCAACTTGAAAACACACACGATTAAAACAAGCAGCTTTTCAACAAGCTGCACAGGAAATGTGCAGTAATTTAATCTCCAACACTTGGACATCTTGTCTGTTATGCAGAGACTATTGACTTCCACTGTGTGTAATTAAGTCAGGGAGCCTGTATTGGATCAGTTCAAACAAAGCGCTGACATGTCGGTGTGTAAATGAGCATTTGGCAGGTTTGGCACTCCCCTCCAGTCCTGAGAATCAACCTGTCCATCACATCAATAATCTGATCAAATTCGTGTCATTGTGTTGCCTCATTTCCTAGCATTACCTCCCTGTCTCTGGCTCCTTTGAGTTCACTGGAGGTCATCACATGTATTTCTGTTACCTGTTGTTTTTATGGCATGTTATTAAAATGTAGGAATCAAGAATGCTGTGAATGTATGGCTTTAAAAAAAACCCCATAGTAAATATCTCTATAGCAGCAGCCTCACTTGTTATAAGCATGGAATACGCAAGCAAACTTGTGATTAACATGACAGTCTAGAGGACATACTGCCACCTAAACTGATTGCCACAGCATGTATTTAGGAAGGCATTGGATGCAATTTATAAGATAATTAATGCCTGACTGGGATGAGCTTTGATTTCATGGATTTGCGTAGGTCAGTGTAGACTGTATTGATGAGCTACAAAGCAAAGCAGAACTCAATTTGCTATGCAGATCTTGAAAGCTTATTGAACTCATATTTACCACCTTGAACAATTTCACTATAAAAAGCCACACAGCATAGAGGAAAGTGACAACAGTAGTATTAACCAGGACAGGGGGTTGTAGGAAACTGTAGGCTCTGTATGGCTTCTCTATTTATTAGTACATCAAGATATTAGTACTAATATTTACACTAGTGCTGTTTAGTATTATCATAACTATAACTTGCTATGACTTTTTTTGTGTTAACCATACAAATAAGGAATGCTGGTTTGTTACAAAAAGAAGTGGAGTGTGACACACTGTGCACTGTGCCAAATAGCAAGTCTCCACATAAAAGACAAAAGAAATAGAGGCACACACAAATTGTGCTCAATATGGCATTTTACAGAGACGTTAGAGAGAAGGAGACAGACACAGTCTCTGTAAACCAAAACCAGCTTGGATGACTAAAAAAAACATGGCTGAGGCTGGTTTAAATTAGAACAAAGAGTACTGGGGCATAGTCACTGACTATCACTGAATAATGCATAATTTATTTGATATGCATCATATTTACTCTATGGAGGCAGGGACTGAATAGCATTGCTATTTTAAAAAATATTTTAAATTATTCATCAAATTAGAACATCTTTAATATTCTTTCAGGGATTTCTGGGAAACGGTGATCTGACTTGGTTGTCTGAACTATTGCTTGTATGTACTTTACCTTCAGCCATAGGATGTGAAGTTGCTGCCTCCACAGTTTGCTGTGAAGCCATTCTGTGATTATCAGCAGTGTCATACTCATAATTCCCTGTGGTGTGTAATTTCATTGGAGCCAACCTCGGCTGGCGTGGACACAGTCGCCTATTGTTATGACCCTGTTTCTCTATTCATGACCTTGAGCCACAATCATAGTCCAGGACCTTGCAAATAATGAAATATTCACATATTCACACCCCCTACCTACCCACACACACACGCGCACAAGGATAATCAGAATCTCTTTTGCCCTGCAACCAAGACTGAGCCTCTCTCACCAAAACTACTGCTCATGGCTGCTCTTGGTGAAGACTTATTGGATGTTTAATTACAATGGTATTTATTAAAATATTCTCTCATGGATTTCATTTTCTCATTATGATGTGCCAGCTATTTTGTGCTTGAGGTTAAATATCCAGGGAAAAAAAAATCTGCATGGGCTATAGAAATCCCAGAATTTCCAGCAGGGATTTTTGTGTATGGAAATGACGGCTACCCTAAATACAAACTACAGGCACTTGATGCTAAGGATTTTAATAATCCCTCCATGATTCTCAAATGGAAAAATACCAAACATGGAGAAGTGTTTCCTGGATGACACCCTATGAGCATGCTTCTTATTCAAAGCCACAGTCAATACAGGTCAAGCGGCCGAGAGCTGACAGAATACATTAGAGTTGAGGTTGACCATAACTAAACCTGACTCAAGAGGTAAGGGTCAGGTAGAGCTCTTTTCCCCCCACCACAAAATAACCTCAAAGTCAAAGATACATAGCACTGACCATGCCTCAATTTCTACTGCACGTGACCAGGTCTGGAGGGAGGGGTAAATATCTAATCAGATTGGGGAATATTCAGCTTGCCTAAAAACTGCATTAGCACTCAACCTGCAGTGGTAATTACATCACTAGGTTAATATCAGCATTCACTCTCTCTTAATCTAATTCAACACAGAGCAGGAGAGCATGGCTGTTAAAGCTATTTGATTGGGTTAGCCACTATCACTTTCAGCAATTCAGCAAGATTTCAGTAGAGTTAAGAGAGTGATTCAAACAGCCGCCACATCCCTGAGGAAATTAAAAACAAATCAAACATGACAAGAGAAACAAAAGAACCAAAAAGACATCAAAATAAAGCATTCATGAAAAGAAGCATGGTCTTCAGTTCTCACTTGTTAATAGGCCACTCATTCAGACCTCATTTATATGTTTACTGTATATAATGATTCGAAAACACACTACTTCCTGATCCTTTTGTTTAGATTTAATGCAGTATAGATGGCTGACTCTCAGTAGAACTGAAGTGGTTTCAATAAAGGTTCCGAATAAATGAATTATATTAATTATTGCGTTTGTGAAATGTAATTTTAGAAAAGGCAGAGATGAACCCCCTCAGTTACACTACGTACACTACACGCTCTTATTGTCTGGGCAGTTTTAGAGGAATCAAATAGAGGCCAGTATCACAATACTGGATGGTCATAACTTATATTAAATTACAGCCCAGCCATATGAAGACATTTCTGTTAATACAGAATTTCAGCAGGTAAGCGTATTTCTCCTATAGATAATCCATTAAACCATAGTGCTTTCACTGAAATTGATGAGTAATACTGTAAATGATGATAATATACTGAAAAATAATTCATCAACAGACTTTATTTCAAATTCCATGCGATCTGAAGGAGACGAATGTCCAACCATTTTGCATGAATGCTGTCTAGAGATATTTATCATGCACAGACATATTCATCAGTATTGAATTAGATTCAGAGCAGAAATGATTGATTAGAATGTGGACAGATTAGGGGGTGAGGACAGACCATCCATCCGATGAGAAAATCATTGCAAACTGAATTCTCAACAAAGGCAGAAAAAGAGCTGTGGGTGGTATCATAAGTAAAGTGAGGCAAGATGTTCATTTCTAGCATCTCTCTCTCTCTCTCTCTCTATGTTGTTTACCACTTCCAGACATCTATGTCTGTGGCATGCATGTGTTATGAATTTTTCATTGTATCCCATCTCTGACAATAGACCCTCGCCTATGCCAGCACCGTGGAGCTTGTAAAAGCCTGTACCAGACCCCCCACCAGGCAGTAGCTTTCCTGAACTTGAACCAGTGGCTGAGATATTTCAGTAGTCCTGAGCTCATTCTACAGTGTACACATATTTATGTCTATATCCAGGAAGGGGTTTAGAGAGGTGTTGCAAAGTAGCGGCCACTGAAAATGAAATATTCTCTTTAAAGACTACAACGGCTTCTGATGTGAGGCTCTGCCAGGCCATGTGTGCGAAATGTGCAGGATGTAAATAACCTGGAGCACTCTGAGAGCGTCCTGAAAGCAACTTTATTTCATGTGTCAGTCACTATTGCTCCAGCTGTGACTGAGAAATACATGTTCTGAGAATAGAGAAAAGCCAGAAAGTGGCCTTCAGCGTGCTTCATCAGTCTGTGATCACATCCAGTGAGATGAATTCTGTAGAGGATGGAGAGGAGGAAATAGAGGGGGAAAATGAGTGAGGGATGGCGGTACCTCCCCCTATAGTTCACTTTGTTTCAGAAATTGAGATTCTAAAGCCAGGCTGATGGCATTTTTCCAGTGTTCAGCACAATGTCCATTTTTATAGACCAATTTCTACCATGTGCTGTGATTACCATAAGGACAAGATACTAACTGTTGTTGGATTAATTCTGATTTTTGGGTTTAGAATAATTACCAATTTGTATTTTTTTTATTGTGATATGTATACACTTCACCCAAATAACGTAGGTATCAAGCCCTCTCCTGATTTCCCACCTTTACTGGAAAATCATTTGAAATTTTTATAATGAAGTGATTTATGTGGACTTGTGGCACATTAATGATTCTAGCAAGACTTGCTTGTCATCCATATTCATGAACAACTGTGAGGGGAGGAAGAGGAGGGGCAGAAGGGGGATTGGAGAAGAAGGCGAGGGAATATCGATTCAGCCAAAACTCTTACATGCACAAGACTGAATAGCAATTCTGCCCAAGGCAAAAGTTCAGCAGTCTGCAAATGATTGTGTAAAAATATAAGGTTAGCATTTGGGGAAAAAATGAATATCATTCCGTTCCTTCACAGGCTGAGTGAATACAGATTTAAATGGTCGCTTTGTCAGCTTTATGACGTCAGCACCTCTAACAGCTCTATCTTATTCATTTCAATAAAGGAAGCTTTGGGACCTTACGTCTTATTAGCCATCATGCCCTAATCAATGAGCTGTATCCCTACACCAGCTGACAGCTAATTAAAGGGGCACTGCATGTTTTCTGCCGTCCCACCAGCCAGGTAACCAGTGGTAATTAAATCTGGAAAGAAATATCTGCTGAGAGCACTGCAAGCTTCGAGACAAGCTACACTGTACAAAATGAATTGTTTAGACACCCCCAGAGCAAAGGCCTAATTTGCTCTTTCAGACAAATCAATACAACTATTTCATCTCAGGCACAAGAACGGAAGAAGACACGCGAAAACACGATGAATATATCCTTTGAGAGGAGTTCACATTAACATCTTGTTCTAACAGATGGAAAAATGATCTGCACTAACAACAAATATGAGAAAGCCTTCTTGACATGGACTCTGCATGGTTTCTGAGGATTTTCCGCATTCTCCTGCATGATGGTTTATCATCAGTGCATAGAAAATGCAGCAGTTTGTACATCCTAAATCAAGACCATGGAATTATTCATTTTTCTATCTAGCGATTTTGTTGCAAATAAAGTTATTTACATGTCATTTATTCTTTTATTCATTCATTTTTCTTCTAGTTTTCCTGCTGGGGTTTAAGGTGGCAACATGCTGAGAACATCGTTACAGACTTTTCTAGCCCACAACACAGATTCTGCCTCCTCCTGGGTATCCACAGACATTCCTAAGCCAAATGTAAGATATTATCTCTCCAGCAGGTCCCATGGCATGTTCCTGATAAAGCTTTACTAGATACTGACCAGGTAGAATCTTTTTAAAGTGACCAAACAACCTCAGTCTGACACTATCCTTGATTTTCAAAGCTATCTTCACCCTACCACAGAAACTTTACTCTACAAAAGAAGCTCATTTCCACCACCTATATTCACTAGTTTATTATTTCACTTTTCATTTCTTTTTACATATGAGGCAAACAAAATGTTGCTTAAGGGTATAAAAATACGAAGGTGCATATAGGTTTTTCTGTTAAATATATATTTATATATTTGTATATACTTGGAATTGTTAAAATTCATACACTGTAAAACAATTCCTGTGATCAATAGTTGTAGACATGCTTTAAAACAATCACTGCTTGCTAAGTGAAATATTCCAACACTCTGCTTCAGCAGTATTTAATGAACATCTGCGTTAAGGGTCAAGCAAAATTACACTTAAAACTACTGTAGAAATATGGCAGATACATAAAAGAGCATCCATTAAATTTATCTTTGTGATTTTAGTGTCCTGTGGGATTTCTTGTCCATGAACTTGTGCTATAAAGCATAATAATTAGCTCTTGAGAGCATGCTATCAAAGCTGCCCACCATATCTTTCAATATCCCTGCCTGTTTTCAGGAATGACAGAAAACTGGCAATGACTGGTAGCCTGTTAAAAAAAAAAACCTGGCACTTGTTTTAGAACAATTTATCTGTTGTCTGTTACCTGGTACTCATCAGACAGCAAAAGGTACTTAATTAATCAATTCATGAATAGACACGTACCTTAAATATGTCACTCACATCAAAAGAAAATGATTGCTATTATTTTACTGCTTTCTGATAATATTTGCTGAACCTAAAAGCATTATTGAAACAATTCAAGTGTATTCTAACTCCAGTCCAAGCTGGGCACTCTCCCACACTGAACCCTAGATTTTTCCTCCTGTTTTCTTCTTGACCAGCCATGAATAAAAATGAGACAGAGGAGCTCTCCTACCTGCCAGCTAACTCATATAAAATAATAGCAGGATATCATGAATCCTGCCAGACCTGCCTCCGTCACAGGAACTGTGGCCACAGCATGTGTCAGGCTACCACTTTTCATCATGCAATGCTTGTGTTGCAGTGACTGTAGAGATAAGATGACGGAAGAGGTTTAATTGATGCATAGAAAGGAAATGTTAAGATAAAACACACATGGCTTTTTCAGTGTGTGTGTGTGTGTGTGTGTGTGTGTGTGTTTGTGTGTGTGTGTGTGTGTGCGTGTGTGTGTGTGTGTGTGTGTGTGTGTGTGTAAACTGCTTTGCTCTCCTTCTGGAGTATATTTCCTAAAGAATTTTCATTAGAATATATTGCTTTATACTTGAGACATATTCAAATGAAAACCCCTTTTACATTTTTTTGTGACAGTGTGTGCTTGTGTGACACAAAGAATGAGACTCATTTATATATTTTTACTATGAGACAGTGAGAGAGAGAGAGAGAGAGAGAGAGAGAGAGAGAAACAGACAGTGTTTATCCTGTCACTAAGACAGCAGTGTCACAGCAGACAGATTTGAGAGCCTGACAGACAGCACGCCTGCTCTGATGTGAACCAGATCTAAGTCAGTAAGAAAAACATCTCTACTACTGAAATGTAAATGTAGAGTATATAAAAGCAAAGTGAATTTGAGCCCACAGACTCTTATTATATATAAATGTGCGTTGCTGATTTGAACACTCTAGAACAAAGTACAGGCCACAGAAACACCGCTGACCTATGGCCTATAATTGTAGCCATACACACAGACATGCATTTATATGCACACACCTTATCTGCTGAAAATGGTGAATAGGACTAGTTAAATGAGTCATTTCTTCTGCAGTCTTGTGCAGATGTGTTACTGGATGCATTATTGTCAATCGCCTTGGCTGAAATGAAAGCATTCTTCTATACCTGTGAACGAGAACTACAGCTGCTGAATGCAAATAGAAATCCTTCTCTGTTCTGTAAAACCCGACAACTGATGTTTATTTCATGAATACGTCTGTAGGTGTGCTTTGAAGGACATATTTCTCATTTGCTGTGTTGAAAGAAGTATCATTAAGTGAGGCATCTGCGTACCAGTCCACAGCTTTGGGCTGTGACTGAAGCTTCTGATCAGCTAAAATTCACTCAGTGATTTTGTGGTGAAAACCTGAGGTAAAAAAAATTGTATTTTCTTGTTCTTTGCATAGTTCAAAGGAATTTTTCTGTACATTTTTTTCATGACTATTTTTCAGTGTAGACAAGCAATTTATCTCAAAAGGAGAGTTACAGAACAACCGTTTTCTGTTGTGGAAAACCGTCAAAGCATGGGAAAAAGCAAATGTCTTAAAGAAAAAGGAGAACCAAAAAGACTTAACTGGATTGACGAGTTTTGCTTGTTGTAGGGCAAAATGCACTAAAAAAAACTCACCTTTTATGGACAGCCAGGGCACCAGTTGGAATTTTGTGCCCCTTGACAGGTTAATCCTCCAAATCCCAGACCCTTAGACAGTCTCCTTGGCCTCCTGTTTACTCTGGGTCTTTGTTGTTGTCCACATCTTCAACCGTATACAGCACTCTGATGGACAAACACATGCAGAACAATAATCATTAAGTTTCACTAAATCAAGCCTAATGTCACATCTTCTATGCTGATGCTTGGCTGTAAGAAAGAAAAGAACAAAATGCAAGTTAAAACATGGACAATTATTGAAACATGCAACATACAAAGAACTATTCAGACAAAATAAATGTCTTTTCTTAAAGGATCATAAACTTCTTCCGCTTGACTGGCTGATATATATGTATTTAAGCCTCTCCTTTGTATACAAATCCAGTCTTTTTAAGAGCATGGCATGTACATCCTGTAGATAGAACACAAGCAACCTGACAGTTAGGATGCAGTAGAAAGGTCCCTCCTCATCTAAAGTAACTATTCATGCCTATGGCACCCTAACCTCCATTTCTCTCTCCGTCAGTTTCGTGTATTTTCAGGTTTCATTGTTATCCTAAAGGGTTGTAACTTACATGATGAATGTCCCCATAACCTTGCCAAAAATCACTGCTAAGTCTACTGCTGTGATGGGGCAAGGTGGCAAGGGTAGGTCCTCTCAAAGCCAGACTTTTGCCTGAATCCTTTGGCCCCATTTCTGGCTCACTGGGGTAGGAAGGAACACAAGAGGCCATCCTGCCATCCTGGAGTCTCTCTCCAACAGATGGCAGTTGCTGGGAACTCAGTATAGGGCTCAGTCAATGAAACTTTATTGGAAAGAGGGCTGGGCAAGGTAAGTGATGTCCTCGAACAGACTAATTAAAAGGGCTCTTTTTCATTAGAGGAGCCCATCTGTTAGGAGCATGGGACCTGATGGAGTCAGACTCAGTGTAAGAGTAGAAGCTGGAGCTGGCATGAAACCACATATTTGGGCTTGTCATGTGATTTGAGCTCTTGTTATGGGATTAGAGAGACTGCATGTGATTGGTGGAATCATTCCAAAATTCAGCATTATTTTATATGCAGAAATCAGCAACTTGGCTTAGGTTATGGGAAACTCTTTAGAACATTTGATAGCCTAATGCTCCTATTGTATACAACATGTTAGCATCAGTAGTGACAATAGTTAGCGTTGGTTATTTAAATATCTATTTAAATATGGAATGATTTCTGAAGGGCAAAACATTATGAAGGATGCAACAAAGGCATCATTAGGAAGATCATTGTTCTGTCTTAGCCTAGTGTCAAAAAGTCATACAACACACTTAACTTACAAACATGATACAGTAGGGCAATTGTGTTTATTCTGATTGCCCATAAGCAACATTAATGTACAAACACACTGACCCCAAACACACTGACCCCAAAATAAAAAGCATTCACAGTGGCACAACCGACAAAAAATAGAATCTCCTTTTTTTTTCATTCTGTTAATAATTATGAAGCTGTGGCATGAATGAATACAATTTACATCATTATGAAGCAAACATAAATATGATAAAATGACTCATGACAATAATCAGGTTATAGATTGAATGCATTTATAATTGTTCATTGTTGCACTTGCCGTCCATTAAACCTAATTTTGCCAGACCATTTAGGTCTAATTTTGCCAGGGTCACTTGTTTCTGGACACTCAGCATGCTCCTCTCCTGCTATACAATGAAGCCCAATGGGGTGTGGGAGAGGGGATAATAATGAGGATGCCCCAGCCTTCCAGACTGCTGCCAGGTTGCTGTCAGCTCCGATCAGTCCTGTGGTTGCTGTGTGTCTCCATTACTCTAGACTCCAGGGTGGTGGCTGGGCCAACAGCAGACCTACACACACCAGACTTGTCAAAGTCACACACAAATAAGGCCATTGTGTGTAAAGGAATGTGTAGAGGAAAGTTAAAAGGCTTAAATATGTAGAGGAGCTGTTTAAAACATGAAGGTGTCTGCCATTGGACTGTGAATGGTTTTTTGATATTTAAGTGTCTGTTTGGGAATTTTCACTGATGCTTTTCAGACCATCACTTCGTTTTACTCATGAAGAAAATTTACACAAATGAGATCCAGCTGTAAATTATACAGACCCTTATTATTTCTATTTTGCTTAACTGGTTTCTTGGAATCAGACATACTCATTATCCACACGGTTCAATCATAGATACTCCTCTTTAGGCTTCTAGAGTGATTTTCAAAGCTTCAGTCCCTAGTGCAACACCATCTCCCAAAACTGAGAGCCCGTTCCATGACCCCAAGTCCCATGAGACAGCCATGCCTTAAGCAGTGGGAAGGTTCGGTTGGGAACTGCTGGATAATGATGTGTGTGTTTGTTAAGGTTTATCAATAGTTACAGCACTCCTGAAGGCAATGAGAAGCAATGTATTTTCACCCACATACTCAGGTAATTTAAGGTCTCTTTCCAAACCAGCTTGTTTTAATTACTTAGAGTAAGTGGCAGCATTTGGTTAGGTTTATAGCTCCCCTTAAAAGAGCCAGGCCCTGGTATCGAAGGTGAACTCAGTCTGATTGCAGAGTTGTAAATTGCTAGTCTTGCAAGCCTGCTAACAATGCCTGGGCCAACCGCATAACCCCATGAATAGAGGGCACTCATAAATTCTCTTTTAATCTTCTAACTCACTAAGACAGTGGGTGGCACAAACAACCCCACAACACCAGAACAGCACATGTAGCCTCATAAAATGAAAAGGTATTATGGTTGTTCATAAGGTGATATTCTATATTATTCTAAAAACTCTCTTTATATAAGTAAGAGTAAATGATTTCATCAAGGTCTATTGTCCACCAACGGTTAAATGCAGTGTTAAATTAATTTTGTGAACTCTTGGGTAGCCAAGAAAAAAAAAAGCCATTTAACAAGCAAATAAATATTCAAACCATGCAGTAGAGAAAACAAAGGTGTCAAAAAGAACCTTTGAGGTTGCAGAGTAAATAAGGACCTAGCTAAATTAAAACATGAATATTTCATGTCAGGACCAAACCAAAATAAATTACACAGGGGGTGATAATGTTCTCCTTGATCTCCCTAAGCAATATAGCGATTGGTTTAGGTTCCCCTACAAATCAAAGATGCATTTTTATGGGAGTGACCAAATGAGAGACCCTGCATCGTTAAGGTGCGGGTAGCTCTGCTCATTATAAATGACTGGAGGAAGTAAATCTAAAGATCACTTCCTCTTTATGGGCCATGCACTCCCCGCACTGGGTTAAAAAAGGCACATAGAGCATCTCATTTTCAAGCTTGAGAACCTGGGATGGTGTTAGCCAACTATCATTTGCTAATAATTTGGTTTATGGGGCCAGATATATATATATCTTTTCATATGTCCTGCCAGCTGCTTATTGTTATTCCTTTTTTTATTATTATTATTATTATTATTATTATTATTATTATTATTATTATTATTATTATTCTATATAATGGACCATTTTTAACTGGTTGCATCATATAAGCAATAAGCCACAGTTATCAGTGTACAAAGCTCTAGTAAAAACTCCAAGTCGGCATTTTGATCGATTATGAACAGCTTCAGTTTGACTTAATCTGCAGGGAATTATCCTGACTTTTCCCTTAACTCTCCCTCATTGCAGTGCTCTCATGTTCCTCACCACAGGAGAGGCCAGAGGCTCTCAAGGTCAAACTAGCCTTTAAAAAGCCTTGATCCACCAGCATAACAACCTATCACAACTCTCTCAGTCAGTATGGTGTGTCTCTATGGTGTTGTCAAACCTTGGCACTTATTACCGTTCCCTGAAAGCTGAACTAAGTCAACATGAGCAGAAACCCTCATCACGCTCTAGAAACACATCATGGGAACAAGAAAGGGAAACGTTCCATGATTCCCAGTGGATTTTTGCCAAATCCACAAAAATTGAATTTGATCATATTTGTACCATTTGTATGTGCTGCTGCCAGACAAATCTGCTTGAAGATGGTTGCAATGTGTACCAAGCTAAAGACATCCAAATAGTAAAAAAGAGACATGTCACATTTTTTGATGTGCTTGTGCCATATAGAAGTGAGCTATCATGACAATAACAAGCGCAGACAACAGCAAAATTAAACTATGTCAGAGATTAGAAATTTTCCTAAATTATAATATGTACAGTTTAATCATTGTCATTTAAAGGATACAATCCTCTTGCCTGCTGTCAAAAAGCACTCACAGCCAGCAAGACTAAAGGCCACAGATCTGATTAGCAATATAGAAGCCAGATGCTCCAACAGTGCAGCCAAATCATTACTACTGTATGCTCTGGTTTCAATCAAATTAAATCAACAGTGGGGAGGAAAGATTGGAGCAGGCTGAGGTTATTGTATTTGCTCTGTAAGTAGGGGATTACCTAGCAATATGCAGTCCAAGTCTAAATTTAAGCAGCTCTGCTGAAATGTATTAGAAGAACACATTGCAAGGATATCCTCTAAAACTCTGGCAAGCGCCATAATCATAATCGGATAAATGGGGAAGGCCATATTATACAGTAATTAGACTGTGCAGTGTATGTTCATTGCCAAGAACATATTGTGTTCTGTGCTGGACTGTAGCTCTTAGCTGGGATTGTGTAAACTTGCTGTTTATGGTTTTCACCCTAAACATGGTTTGTATATGTGTGTGGTGTTTGTGTGTATAGAAGAGTGGGTCCTCGATCAAATAGCAAATTCGCTTCAGAGCAGGTGGAAGCACAACAGGAGTACAGGGTGACAGGGTAGCTTGTGGAGTGTGTGCATGCATGCATGTTTTGCTGGCATAGATAATGACCATCCACAGCACTCACTACTTCTAATTCAACACCTGTGGATTACCTGCCATTACTCATTTTTTTTCCTGAGCTTTTGGTGCTGCATGTCCTAAAATTTGTGCATATGATCACTTCCATGTGTAATGATTAAATAGAAAATAAACTGATCTTAGTGTTTTGTCTTAATCTTCTTGTGACTAGTTATTTCATATGAGATAAGCCACTGCACTTTAATATATATATATATATATATAAACAGTTTAATGTCACACCTTTAATCCAAATATATTACTCTATAGCAGTTCCACAGTTCCTCCTACAGCTTGAGTAACACTCATGCTGCTTTGCAATGTGCCACAGCACTATAGCCAATCACTAGAAAGCTTACAAAACTGACGGTTTTTACATGTTGCAGACACACATTTTTGACACATATCTGAAGCTTTGCTAACTTTATTTTTAATTGATATTTATAACTAAATAACATTAAGTGAACCTTGCCTTGTTATTGTTTTAAATAAAATAAAATATTTAATTTATATTATTAATCTATCGATGCATATCTATAATAAGGCATTTCTATTAATTCTGCATTTTCAACTATTTTTAAGCCATCAGGCTTCATAATCCATTGAAGTTTTGCATAATGGATTGTAATACTGAGCTTCACAACACAATAAGAAGGAACATGTTTTTATTCACAACAAAAAAGAAGTCATACCAAGTTGCCATATCATACATTTTTACACAGTTTGAAAATCTTTTACAAAACCAAAAAACATTAGAAAATATGATCTGATATGAAATATGACATAACATACATTTAGAATAAAAAATTTTTGTTTGGTGTTAGTTGGTTAATTCATGTTTAGAACTGCCCATGACAGTGAACTCCAGCATCATCATTAAAAAATACATGTAAAAATGAGCAAGAACATACCTAAGAAATAATAATAATAATAATAATAAAAAAAAATCTCATGCAGCATTGTAAGAAAGGGCCTGAGCATGTATACTTGTAAAGGTTAACAAGGAAAAGGTTTTCTAATTCAATCTGATGAACAGTAGAAATAACCACCTTCGTAATTATGCTGGTATGCAAAAGTCACTCACAAATACAGTTTGAAAGACAGCTAACAAAAGCCATTGTGGACAATCTACACCTGTACAGTTGCCTCAATGACATCAGGAATACAGAGGTATATGTGACAGTTTAGGCGAGTTAATCTGTAAAGAGCATTAAGAAAAGGCAGAAAGAAATGCTCTGAAACTCCAAATAAGGCCAGTGCATTTGTGCTAAAGGCAAAAGCATTTTGAGGTTCTACATGAACAGACTGCAAGAATGCATAGAACCAATGCCTGGCACTAGTACTCCAGTGTATCTTATCCACAGTGGTTCATTAAAACAATCTTAAAACGGCTGTAGCAGTTTTGTTTCATCAATTTAATCAATGCATGGTTTGTAACGATGGCTAATGCTGACTATCTCTAGTGTTCCGTTTTCACTGGACAGTCACGATCTTTCTCTCAGCTTCTATTTCCAACTATTTATGGATCAGGTTTTTAGCTGTAGCTGTTTATCTACTGGTTGAGAGACTTCACAGTCTATGCTGAACTCTATACAACCTGTCAGACGGCATGAATCATGAGCTGCTTTATTCAAACAACAGCTAGTCTACAGAGCCCAGTGATGAATTCACACTGCTGCAGTCCCAGTAAATGTAAACAAGGACCAGAGCTAACATCATTGTTTAATCAGATTATACTGAATTGTCATGCAAAATGACTGGATTTAACTGTAAATTAGATTAAAAAGCTAGATAAGTCACATTCTGGGCCTTCTTTTTTGGGTTCATTATTTTTTTTATGTACATTCAATTTTAGTGATGAAAGAGAGACAAGATACACCAAATGCAAAACATCAATCATTTTAGAATATGTTCTTATACAAATATGATCATGGGTCATGTTCTATTCACCTTAAATTATTTAAGGCAACTAAGTCAAAGTTGAAGTGATTTAAAGAAGGAGTAAGAGTGGGTTCAACCAAGGTTGGCAGTGGTTGACTTACAACAGTATTACAAACATAGCTCTTTAAAAAACATCACAGATTTGCTTGATATGTGAGTTAGAAAGTCACACAGTCACTAGAAAGAGAACATAAGGCTCCAGAGGTTAGATGACAATGCTGAAAGGGGATAGTTCAGGAGAAAGGCAAAGTCTAGGAAAATGCAATAACATTAGCTTACTGCTTTCCTTTCCCCTTGCCTTTAATATTCGCACAAAAAATGGTATTTTACAGACTGTTTAATCATATAAATACACTATACAATGTAATATAAAATCATTTTCTTCTTAAAAGTAATATGTTCAGGGTTGGCTTAGGTATGCTGGTTAGAGCACTAGCACCAATACAAAAAATAATGATTGAAATTATATCACAAAGGCACTTTGTGGTATAGCAGAAAAAACTCTTGGCTGAATGACAGTCTGTCTTGTTTCAACATATTCGATGATCCAAAAATATCAGGTTGTTGGTTTTTTTTCCATTCAAATCCATTACACAGAGAGAGGCACTATATATTACCAGTACCAGTCATTTTTCAAAGATCCTCCTCTATGTAGTGTTCAGTGCTCCAGTCTTTTTCAGTTTATTCCTTTTTTTTTTCTTTGTATCAGTGAATTGGCTGCTACATTTCATTTTCCTTCCATTCAGACTTCCAAGATTCTTTCTCACTTCTACACCTCATCGTTTAGCTCTACTTCTATCCGATCCTATATTCATACCTCCACTTCTCGCGGTCCTTCTTGTATCTCTGATGCTACTCTGATGTCAAAGCAGGTCACCATCATAACACGTGACTTGCATAGGTTGACACAGTATTCCAGTTCACTCGTGACTTGCTCTAGTGCCTCCAAGTACTCCTGTGACTCTGGATCCAAGTCCTGGTCTACCTCAACTGTACAGGGGAACAATCACTCATTACTTGGAGAACATTTAAAATGTCTTGACTCAAGTGTAATACTTAAATGTAACTCTAACTCACACTCTCCAATCCACTTTCTGGGGTCCATCATCAGCCTGGCTTTGGTGTCTTCCAGTTCTTCTTTCAGAGTGCCATGTTTCATTCTGAGATCTCTGATTTGTTGCTGCCGCCGTTCAGCATCTTTTAGTTTTGTGTTAAAATGCAGCAGACCCTAAAGATTCACGCAAACACAAATGTAGATGTAAATAATATAGAGACTGACATTAGTAAATTGACTCTACAAATTAATTGCGAGATACAGCAAATATCTAACTCATTTTCCTTGTAAAGTGAGACAAGAATAAATGCTTCCTCAAGTAACATGAATTGTTAATAGCACCTCTAACTTCTTATCCACGTCTATCATTAAGTTATATCAATCTGGCCCGATCAACATACCTTATCAACATCCTGAATTGATTGCTGGAAGAAAAAGAAGAGAGATGTAAATGTTAGGTCTATAATGAAATATAAATGTACATAGTTCAACATACATCCTGTAAGAAGTAACCCATATTCATACACAGTCATCTTGAGGTTAGGAGTCTAAGCCACAAATTATCATCATATTTTACTAAGATGCACGAGGCTGAAACATACCTTAATGTCACGGCCTTTAAGAGTATGCATATTGCTCAGCTAATGCTAACTTCAAAATAATGAGTGAGGACTTGATATTGCATCTTAATAGAAAAACTTGATATGGCTCTCAGACATCCTCATTTACTCACCTCAGTTGGCTGCTCTTGTCTACGCCGCTGCAACCGCTCTACGTCATCAATTTCATACACCTTGATTTCGAAGGGCTCTTTCAATGGACCAGCTATAGGGGGTAAGTCCACCCACTGACCTGTGGCTCCAGCTTTCATTCCCAGAGAGGAGGTGTCTGGTAAAGGTGCAGGGATGAGACGCCGTCTCTGAATGCCTAGATCATCCAAAACATGTGGACAGAGCAAATTGTTCAATACAAGTTGAACAATAAAAAACACTGCTAAAAAAAACTTATTGAGACACAAGACAAATGTGAACACAAGAAAACAACACTACACATGGATGAACTAATGGCCAGAGTGGAAAGCATCTCAAATGAAGAAATGTTAAATAACACATCACAGAGTCTTATTTACTGGCAGGTATGTATGAAAATGTATCAATGTCACACAGACTGATAATTAGTAAAAATGTTTCTAAGAAACTATGAGAAAAAGCATATATTTGTAAAACTGGGTAACCTTCACCTGTGGGATATTACTTATTACTCACCATTTGATCTCTTTTTGGGTGGTTTTGAACTCCTGAGCCGCATATTGGAAGACATTCCACTTTCACTCATAGAGTCAAGAGCTGAAGATGCACTTCCAGTGGCCTCGCTGTCTCGTATCATGCTCTCATACCCACTACTCCCTCCACTGTGGTAGAACAGTGCCGTTCGCCCCATGGCAGGGGGCAGTTCTCCACTCAGGACACTGCTATTGTCACTTCCATGCCCACTGCTATACCTCTGTGGCCGTCTTGGAGCAGTGATCTTGCTATAAGGAGAAGGCAGGATGGGGATAGGTGTATGCTTGTCATCATTAAGGTTTACACCACTGTCATTCCCACTGTCAGAATCACCAGATCCCTTTGGTTGTTTTCCAGAAGGACTACCTGATGCCAGCTCACCTACTCGGCTGTTAGTTGCTCGCATGGCTTGCTTAGTACCCATTATAGTTCCCCTTGTAGATTTACCATTACATCCTACTCCTGCACGAGGTAATGCACTCTTTCCTGAAGGTGGGAGGCTAGCATTCCTTGTTGTGGATGTTGTGAGAGACTTAGTTGAGGAACTTAGGGCTTTGGAATTGCTTGCAGATAATGTGCGAGCTTTGTTTCCATTTACAGGCACTGGTCTTGCATTAAGGCTGTTTTTGATCGGCCCGTTTTTTCCCATGTTGAATTGATTAACACAGGGATTTGGAGAGGTAGTGTTTGGAGAAGAGGTGGCAACAGGTGATCCAAACTTACTAACAGATTTGCTTGACTTTCCACCAAGACTGGCCCCACTGTTTTCTCGACTGAGCACAGGTTTAGATCCTAAAGATGTCAAACTGTCAGATCTTTCTAAGGATACTTGGCTTCCATACATTTGTCCAGCTTCCCCTCTTGCTCCTCTGGCTTTGAGACTTGATGTTGCTTTTAGTAAACTATGATCTAACCTCAAATTGGATGTTTTTAAACTGTGAGAGTCTCCTCTGTACCGCAGATCATATTCATCCTCTGACTTTGCAGGCCTGAGTACCAGCGACTTTCCGGTCTCACATGCAGACTTTAAGGCACTTGCTGGTAGCAAGATTCGATTCTTCTGATCCAGACTGGACTTACGCACTGGAGGTGTTGGAGGTAATACACCACCTGGCAGCATAGTAATGTCCTGCTTAATTGCTTTCCCATTTTTTTCCAAAGATGAAAACTTCCAGCTACCTGATGATCCAATGTCAAGGCCAACCTTGACATCAACGGATGTATGAATGACTGGAACAGTCCCAAGCGTGGTTGCACCTCTTCTAAGCTGTGGCATTCTGCTGGGTGTCTCCACCTTTTTAATGCTGCTGGATTTTTCACATCCATCTACCACCCTTTGGGATGAAGTAGACCCCTGTGTTATTGTGGGTATTTGTGAAATACCGTTAAAGTCTGTGCCTGCTTTTCTAGTGGGTATGCCACTTATTCCATTCTTTAATTGTTTGGAAGAAGGACTTAAATTTGAGGCCACAGGCAACTCTGACACATTCTCTTTTCGGTGCCATGGGTCACCTGACTTGCTCTCTAGCCTCAATGGTTCACGTCTCCAACTGCTACCATTACTGCTGTCACTGATGCTACCGGTCTGGACTGTGGATGAGGTAGGTTTCATTTTCCTGGGAAGACTACAATGGACACTGTATGGGTCTTGCAGGGTCTGGGTTGGAGATGAATTAATGTTATTTGGTTTTGCCATTTTTAAAGTATTTCTGATGGAGGCTTTAGTGGACTCTGGAGAGGATGAGCATTTACTAAGTGAGAGCTTACTTGAAGTGGCACTGTCACTATCCAGTTCAGAGAAACTAAAGCCACTATCATTCAAGGAGTTATTGGGTTCCTTCTGCGGACTGGTTTGGAATATGCCAGGAGAATCAAGGTAGAAACCACTTCCTGGGTCAATTTGTGTACCATCAGGAAAGAAAACATCTGCAGACTGTGCCCCTTCACTTTCTATGGTGCAGACACTTACTTCACTAAGCCATGAACTGATAGAAGAACCACGACTGTCTAAAGAGACAAATGTTTCCTCTGGAAATGGCGCTACCATCTCAATATTTACTTGAGAGGCACCCACATTGGATGTATAGGCATCGAACTCATCATTGATGCTGCTGATAATGCTTACTGGCCTAGATCCTGAAGCAAGGGCCTGTACAGAACAATCACTATTGAAGCTTATGATACTGGAGGGTCTTCCATTGTCCATAATACTTCCAATTGATAGTTCTTCAACAAGGGTAAACACCAGCTCATCCTCTCCATTTAGCTCAACTGGCTGCTGCAGAGTTACTGTAGTCCTCAAGATATCCCGCTCCCTAAGTGTGGACTTTAGCTGGCAGACCTCTAGTGGAGTCTTGGGGTTTAGATGATGCACCCTGCTCAAAAGAGGAGAGTTGCTACCTGAACCACACTGCTTCTGTACTTGATGGCTCATTCCAATGGGTGGTATCCTTACAGCAGACTTTTCTTCTGATTCACTATTAGCCCTTGCACTGTCCCTTTGTTGTGGAGGTGGAGGAGCAGGCTTGGGTAGTTGTTTCCTATTGAAGAATACCTTTTCTCTCACCACTGGCTCTGAGTTTTGAAATGCTACTGATTTATCTTGCTTCCCTGGGGAGCATGGAGCTAAGCTGTCTGTTACCAGCCCTTTTTCACTATCTGCCCTTGTACAACAGGCAGTCTCAGGCATATCTCCATCTGACATTGAGGCATTTTGCCATTTGGAATGTTCATTTTTGGACTTGTGTTTAGGGCTGCTGGGCAGTTTACTCTGAGCAGAAAGTGGCTGTTTGGATAATATATTGTCCTGTTGGGAAGATGTTTTGGTAGGAGCTTTAAAAGCACCCAAAATAGACCCTTCTTTTGGCTTTATTGAGTTAATGTCTGTCTTAGGGCTTACTTGACTTCCTTTAGCTTCACCAACAAAAGCACTTGGTTCCTCACTACCATCAATACATTCCAGCCGCTCTTGAAGCTCAGCAAAGGTGTTGCACTTGAAATGGTCTTGGTCAGTTGGTCCTTCCTTACCACGCTGCTTTCTGTTAAGGGATGGGATAATAGGAACAAAGGCTGGTGGACCCTCGTTGTCACTGAGTTCTCGATCAGAAATTGTAGCACCACCAGGGCCAACATAAATAACAGTATCACATGACTGTTCACTGCTTGAGGAGTAATCTGGATCACTCAGTAGTGAGGGTAGGTCTGGGTCCAGGGCCACAGTCCGTGGATGGAAGGGTCTTAAATGTGGGGGTCGGCGAATCCTTCCTTCATCACAAGAGCTTTCACCTCCAGAGGAACTTGATGCATACTGCAGTAGGAATAAAGCATAAATTAGCATTAATTATATGAATTAGGGTGCCTATGAGATATGGTAATTATATCTAAATATCTATGTTAAAAATCACTTATGTCATTGAATTATTGTATGGCTTTCTTCCAAAGGAAGTAGTTGTCTGTACCTGTATTACTGGATTTGCCAATAATAATAATAATAATAATAAACCAAGTATTGCTATAAATTTTTTATTGTTAGTAATTTAGCTCTTCTTTACATCATTGTTCTTCAAACTTCCACATTTAAGGATATATACCACTAGCAACATTTTTGCTTTCAAAACTCTTCAAAAGCATATTTTCAAAGACATCCTTGAATGCAAATCACAGCTGTTCTTATACAGAAGGTTTTACCCAATAAGATTCTACTGACCTTGGACTTTTTCTTTCTCATGCGGTGAATTCGGGAGGCAAGCTGGATAGTGGTTAGTGAATCAGCATAATGACCAGGTGAGTCTGAGACATGCGCTATCATTGTTGTCCTGCAGTTGATGTTCCCAAGTGAGTCACGAAGCAGCATTGTAAGCTTACTATCCCTAAATAATACAAAATATTATCAATAAGTAAATATTTTTCTAAAAGCTTTTAAACCATGTTTGTCTTGTATTAACAGACTCAGTATTTTAGACATAACCTGAAATAATCAAACAGTGTAAAGAGGCAAAAATCTAACTTTATACAGTATGATGCAGAGCACTATGAATGACATCAGCAGCATAGAAAACTGACAGTAAACCTGTCACCACCACTCAGCGTGTGTGATCTTGTTGCTGCCAGCTTTGATTACATGTTCACTCTTTCTCTGTTACGTCTTTGGAAAATTGAATAACAATAAACCTTGTCTGTCTTTTGTAAGATCACATGAAAAGCAGCAAATAAAAAAAATGTGTATACGATCCTAAAGAGAAAGAATTTTTAATCATCACTGGTACTGGCAAAAAACAAATGTCCCAGTCTGATTTATCCTACCTGTATGGTACATGTTTGGCTCCATTTGTCAAAGCCAGAATGACATTGCCTAAGGCTGTGAGGGATAGACACAGACCGCCTCCTCCATCCCTGCTCTTACTAAGCACCTTTTCACAGCTGCCCAGGTCAATGAGGTGTAGTCTACTTCTTCCCCCAGACACTTTGAGGGAAGAGAGGAAATAGTAGAGAAAGCAAAACATAAGAGAGAAAACAAAAAAGAAAGAATTTGTTAAAGTAATTGGTGCATATTAGCCGTAACAGTGTATAAGGAGACTTATGCTGCATTTAAGACATGTAATTTTCCCAACTACAGCTATTAACAAACACACAAAAGGTCAGTCTTCTCAACTACCATGTTCTTCCTGGTTTACGGAGTGATGTCAAATCAACATCATCGTGCACACTGTGAAGAGTGTAAAGTCCCCTTCTCTACTTAGGTTAGTTTATAGTGGTTTTGGCTTTTGATATACAGTACAGAGACATTACTTGGTTAAATCTATGATGTTGACCACATTAATCACTGTTTTGAGAAGGTAATCAGTAATGTTAGTAATGTCGGCTGTTGTTATTGTACTGCATTTTCAGTCAAGTGCAGTTAAAGTAGCTTGATGAGCTTTACATGAACAAAACAAACAAAAGACACACTTTCGTAATTGCAAAAACACCCAGACATATACAGTACATCATACTATTCATAAGTCCTTATCAGCTCATACAAGCCATCATCCATGGACATAGAAACATCCTGGACCATTGGTATAGATATTAAACTCATACTGCTGTGTGCTAGAAGTGTAATAACATAAAAGAAATGTCAGATAAAATTGTCTGTGTCACAAATGACACCATTTTGTGAGGACATTTGCAGTGCACCACAGCTTAATGCACAAAAGCTCTTGAATAACTGTCATTACCTTTTGTCATGGCATTAAAACTGTCATTCTGCATGTCACATAAAGTTGCTCTGAGGGCCACGATAAGTTCATGCAGAAGCTGCCTCACATTATCCCTGCTACATGTACATTGATTCTCATAACTGCTGAGAAAAATGACAAAAATTTCAGAGCAGCAGACATTCTCCTTCCTGTTCCAGCATTGTTCTTTCTGAAAGCTAGTCAGCTTCTATTTCCATTTAACGCAACTGTACAGAGTTTTTCCTCTGTTGTCAAATGCTCAACATTTACCTATGCTAATGAGAAGTGCAGCATTACACAGTGACAGGTACTTCTACATTATGATTGTGGTCATTAGCTGCTCATGAATTATTACTGTCTGTTAAAATTCCCATTAATGTTTAATGAAGTGGTCAAAACAGGCCCGAGTGATTTACCTTCCACATGATAGATTGCGAGAAAAAATGAAACGGTGATGGGAAGGTAGCTTTGATTTAGTCTGTAATATCTCAGCTATTAGATTAATGAGTTTGAGATGCAGCTCTCCACCTCTGTGAGTATGAAAAGTGAAAAAGAAAAGGAAATGGAAGTGCAGCCCATCAATTAACTACACAGAGGGAGATCATCAGAGCTGGAATGTCAATTAACCACACACCACACACACACGCTCATCCATGCAGATACTCACTTCCTCCCTTGCCACTCTTCTCCATCCGATACTGATAAATGTGAAGAGTGAAGAGCATGTGCGAGTTGCGCCGATCCTCCTCATCTGTATCAGGATGGCTGGTACTGCGTGCTGCAAGGGCTGCATCCAGAAAGAAAGCAGCCTTTTCTGCGGTAGGAGCTCGCAACTCACTGTGATTCTGGAGCTGAAACCAATTTCAGAAAAAAATACACTGATCCTGTTGCATCCTCTCAAAACAAAATGGATAATTAATAACACATATGTTCATTCTTCGTTACAACAAACAAACGTTACATTTCCTAATACATGTCTTAGACCTCTTTTATATCCTGATTCTTTTATATCCTGTAACTGTAAAAGTGGACCATGGGTTGACATGGCAAAATTTTCAATGTTTTTCTTTTCCAAATGGTTTGAAAGAGACAGACAGAGAGTCTTGTAATTAAAATTGAAATAGAGAATGCTCTCTGAGCTGCTCTACACACAGGTAGTCCATTAGATTTGGGGAATGACTACTGACAGAGTTATCAAGGGATCAAGAGAGTAGTGGGCACAATCTCAAGAATTTGATTGGTAAAAAGGCTAAAAAGTCAAGATCCCTTTAGGCCTGTACCAGAGGGGAGATAAAGCAGCAGGCTTAGAACCTGTTGTAAGCAACTACTAGCTAAAAACTGTACAATGTATTTGATGGGTTTTTATTTTAGAAGAGTGCTATAACTGTGATATATACCTAAAAAAAATAGTAGTGTATCAGTATTTATTCTTGGGACCAGATCCACTATGGCCTTGAAATGGCCCTAAAGAGGTGAAATGAATCAATATTACGAATGAATGTTTCAGCAATCAGATAAACTCAAGCTTGAAATAAGCAGTGACTATCCAAGTTCGCAGCACTAGCACTGAGAAGGGAGAACACTCTGAGGAACACTGGGTGGAGCCTGAATCCCTCTATCTAAACTTCACAAGCCTACAGGCAGCCTTTGAAGTGTCGGCCTCATATGGACCCCAAAAAACAACATCTGATGCTAACACCTGGCAGTGCTTTCAACTACCTTCTACCCCATCTCCCCAAACACCACATACACCACTAGCTTTTACCCTCCTCCAGGGAGGATGCTGGTGGGGGAAGGAAGAAAGACACATCAGTATCACCCTTAGATGGGGGGATGAAACAGCTGCCTGTTAGTGCAGGGCTTCATGACTTTACACTATAAAAATGGTGCTTAAATGAGGTGTAGTTAAAACATAACCCATTTTATTAATGCACAGACAGCAAACCAAATATACACAAAGAAAATAAAACTATATAAGAGTTCCAAGTTCACATTTAAAAGTGTAAAAAATAACAATAACAATAATGCCCTGAGCTCTCACTAACCTGTGTGCCACAGATGGGGTCCTCGCGCAGGTAGACCCCTGGCGACTGGCCATCCTGCAGACTGCCTGTTGAGACATCCGAGAGCAGATCCTGCAGACCTTCTTCTTTGCCATAGATCTCGACAGCCGAGACACGTACAGAAAAACGTGTGCCAGTTTTCTCCCTACGCTCACTGATAAGCTTGAAGAGCCAGGAGATGGCACAGGGCGCAATGCCAAGGCTCTGAGAAGAGCTGTCTTTGCCAATCATGGTGTACGTCTTGCCTGGTGAGGGGGAGAGAGCAAGCTGTTAATTCTGGCAGCGTATTGAGAGCGTTCGACACACTGGTGTATACAGAGCTCTGGAATTTCAAAAGAGCCTTTTCTACTGATGATATCACTTATTATCATCGTTGACTCAAATTCATTTACCAGTGGTATATGTGATAATAGAGAGAAAACGAGAAAAGGGAAAGAGGGAGTTATAGGAATTAAAAGGGTCTCTTCTTCACAACACAACAGTAAGAACTTAAGCTAAGCTCACTATCTGTAAGCAAAAACGTTGCAATACCTGTTGCTAATAAAGCCTGGAATAAATTCTGTTAAGGTTTAAGATATTTGCAACCTGTCAATCAAACAAAAGGGTCTGATAGAAAACAACAAGTAAGAAAACTGGTTGAAACAGCAATTTTTTGCATGCTTGCTTTAAGTTAGACGAGAACGTTTCCATCCAAAGTTTCTTAACTTGAAGGAAAAAAGTGCTTGCAAACAACTGACAAGAAATACATAATTTGACAGATTAAAATATACGCTGTGTGTGGTATATAGAGTTTATCAGCACTGCACAATTGAAACAAGAGACAACTCAGAGGTATGCAGCTATGAGAGAATTATCAGCAGGATGTTGTAATGCCAACCTGCCCATCATTCAACACAACGCCATCATTTGTACATCCTGTCAACTCATATTACTGTCAAATAAATGTTCTTAAAAACATTGACCAACCCAGTAAGCTGTCTATGATGACACTTTTTTTTCCACTGTTACCTGTTTTTTCTTTGTTGATCTGTTTGTTTTAGACCACATTAACTGATCAACTGTCTCATCTCAAATATTTGAATTAGTTCTTATTTCATCATCGTTTTCTCTTTTTTTGTTTGGTTGATGCTATAGAAACTAACATTACAAAATTTGCATGTAATCTTTGTAAGCTGCTTGATTTATATGATGTAACTATGCCATTGCTTTCCCAACCTAAATACTAAACACTACTTGTTGTAACACTAATGCTTACTATTTTATACCAACTTCAGCTCAAAAATATTGATCTAGTCACAATTTTAAGAAATACAAATGCGTTGTAGTGTAAGCATAAGTTAAGTTTTCAATTATACTGTTTAACCTATGGCCTTTCTGCTCATAATAATCACACACTTACACACTTATACACTTACACACACACACACTCAATCGACCTGAGTGTATCACTAAAGGCTTTTAAAGAAATGAGAAGAACAAACCATCTTTATTTAGTGCCTAAGTGGCTTCCACACTATTAAGCAAAAGCCTGGCCTATAAGACAAATGGCTGCTATCCCACCTGTAAGTCATTAGTAAAAAGTAATGCGATGTAATTACATGTAATGGTAATAAAGAATATTGAACAAAAAAGCTTACCAAGTTTAACATGACCAAAGCTGAAGATACATCCATCTGCTCCATTCACCACTGACTGGATAATTTCAGCCACGGTCCCTGAGCACACTTCAGCCTGCAGACATCCAGAAAAGACAAATATATGAACAGTCAGCCACTATTCTTGACAATGCAGTACAGCAGATTTGGTTGCAGAATGCCATGAACTATTTACCGGACCCTGGTCAGTCTGAAAGGCAGACATTCACGCTGCATACAGATACCCACTTAATTCATCATTAGTAAATGAAATACAGAGCAACATCAAATCAACCAAGTAGCAGCTCATCATGGATTCATCAGGCATGGGGTGGTTTACACTGCTGCAGTCTACGGTGCTGTCATTACAATCTGTTCCACTAGCCTCAGTCCACAGGGACAGTTCGCTATTGCAGCAATCTCCTTCCATACATCACACGTAGATAAAGTACACACAAGGACAAACAGGCTATCCTATATACTGTAGACCGTAGAGCACACATTTTAGCGAGCTACTAGAATAATGTGCCACTTCAGCTACTAAAACACACAATTATTTAGTAGATTTACCATCTGTTCAAGCTTATCTAATCATTTTAAACGTTACAATGAATATTTTAATCAGACAAACACTTTAAATCAAGCATGCGCTGAAGAAACAAATTAATTGTTTGTGTAAAAAGCCACTATAAAATGGGTTTAATGCTGAGTTCTTTCAGCGCAGACATTAACAAGTCAACTCAGTTGCCACAAAACGTCAACTAAATTGTTCTCACTTAATCATTCTCAAGGACTGTTCATGTCTCTTAAGTGTCTCCTTGTGGTTATTTGTGTGGCTGTTTGGAAGGCACTCTGTTCTTAATTTGGATGCCCTCCTGCCATCAGAGTCTGGGTGAGGAACTGAAAACGCTGCTGAATATATGCGGCAGGAATTCAATTCATTTTCCAGACTTAAAAGAAACAGCTGCTGTGACCATACTATGAAGAATGATGCTGAAATAAGATGGCCATTTTTGCATTAAGCCTCAAGCCCTGTCCAGAATATATGTGTGGGAGGAGGGGTTGTTTGTATATGTGTTGTGCAGATGTCCTACTGCCCTTGAGGAAATGTCTTAGTGCAGAAGTACTAGAATACAGCCAAGGAGGCAATAAAACAAGAGTGCAGCATCAGAATGATCACAAAACCAACAGCAATTCACACAGATTCCAACAGAGCTCTTACCTGTGAGGCATCTTGGGTGAAGACAGCATCGAAAGCAAACATCTTTGGAGCAGCTAATGGTGTACGTCGGTGCCCAGAGCTGGGCTGGGTCAGGAGCGAAGGCTCATAGAGGGTCAACTGCTTCTTCCGCTGGTCCACCTTCAGGAAAGACATGGACTCAGAAGAGTCCTGCACCCCAACAGATGGACAGATCCGCACCATCACCTTCACCTGCTCAGAGAAACAATGAAGGATAAAGTGAATAAAAGAAAGTACTATGTAAGGATGCTCACGCAGAAAAGAAATAGAAAATTACAGACCATTATAAAATAAAATGCAGTTTGTTTAACTGAATTTTTTTTTCTTTAGGATTATGCGCTTGGTAGAATGATACTGTACATTTTCTGACAGAGTATAAAGCTTGTGTTTTAACTATAGACGCTGTAAGGAGGAAGTCTTCCAACACATTTTACAGTGTCACACCCATACACACAGAGCCAGGAAGGAGCCAGCAGCTGAAAATTGCTCTAATTAATCCTCACAACACATCAGTAAGAAGCTGCCACTGTAGGCATCACTCAGTGGCCAGGCAAACACGAGTACAGTACAGCAGATTCCCCCTGGAGCTCCTACAGCATTCCAATGTGAGCAGCACAAAGCCATACCGCATCCTTGTGGACCTGTGGTTAGTGTTTATTTACAGCTTCAGTCCAGCTTTGGTCCAGCAGAACAATGTCTGCTTTGCTTTATCCCATTGCCGTGCCTGTGAGGAATGTCTATGTATGCCACAGCACCAGCCGTGGCCGAACTCCCCCTCGTTCCTGCTGCTCCGCAGGGGCCGATTACCGCTGATGGACATGTGCACATGGTGAAGGAAATTACTCTGGCTGTGACATTGGAAACAGGTTTCCATATATGACTGACCAAAAAAAGTCAAGCTAAGTCAACAGTCTCCACTATATTTATATTGGTTGGGCAACAAGGTCTTGCACACCTTAAATTTATATTAATGGATCTGTTCTCCCATATATATATATATATATATATATATATATATATATATATATATATATATATATATATATATATATTCCCCCTCGGTTCTCAGTATCTAGATAGATATTAATTCACAAACACCAGCAGATGACCAGATCTATTTCATAATAATTTGTTTAATTAATTTCTCACTAATTGTTTTTGATGGTAGCCATGACAACCATAGTTTTTTTGAAATGTAGTTCCACAGTTATGCTGTCAATTTGTTATTAGTCTTGAATATACTGATATACTGATAATGTGTATTGTAAGTGTCTTTAGGCATAATATGGCTAATCTTTTAGATATAAAAGTGTCCTAGGTATAATTTAGTGTGTAGAACTTGAGTCCCAGTCGATCATTTCAAGCGACAGCAGATGTGTTCCAGTAGCAGGGCAAAGGAAGCTCATTAATGAAGCTGGGTTTCAATGAGTCCATTTACAATGGCCAGTTAGCAATCATCTCAATGGGCTTGAGCTTTTGGCAACATGTGTTATAATAATCTAACAGAGCAGGTGGTATCTAATCTGGTACAAATCTTCTCGATCTCTATAAATATGGTAGCATGCAGCTGAACAATAATAGACAAAGAGGATACATGCTGAATTCTTTCTAATGCTGGCTTTGCTTCCATTCAGAGCTTTCAACAATGCTGGCTGTTTGTTTAAAACCTGAGACCACTAGCTACATTTTGAAAAAGACTATTTATTTTTCTGGAATTCTTAATTACTTACTTAGCTATAATGTATCTTTATAGCTCTGCACTGCAATAATGAGGTATTTGCTTTTAATAAGTCAACAAATCTTCTCTGCCGTATACATGTTCAAAAAGCCAAGTGTATAATGAGGGGAAAAATAGTTCATCAACACGTTTAATGCCCCCTCCTACTGAGAACAAAGCAGGAAAAAAACAAAAGAGAACAAGGAGAGCAGATTCATGACATTCCATGGGATTTATACCACTATATTAGCGTACACTGCCCCAAGCCTGTCTGGGCAGCAGTCTGTATGATGCAAACAACTGCAGCTGTGTACAGACACCACACGATACGTGTGTGTGTGTGTGTGCGTGTGTGTGTGTGTGTGTGTCATGCCAACCAGCATGTGTGTTCCCCACTGAACACTAAACAGAGAGATGTATGGCCCTGCATTTCTCTGGCCAGGTTCAAACCAATAGCACTCTTTATTCACTGTCAAAGAATGCATTTGTAAGCACAATGATAGTTTCAGTGCATGTGTGTGTGTGTGTTTATCTCTCTAACCTTGCCCATGCCAGGGTTCTCCTTGGCCTTTGAGCTGGCCCTGAGCAGGCATGGTGGAGCGGGTGGAGGGGACAGCTGGAGGATGCTGCTGAAGTTGGTGGGGTAAATGGAGGGCTCTGGCGGCTGCAGCATAGGCGGCTGGGTCTTTTTCCGCTTGGAGGAGAGGTTCAGCTTCTGTGCAGCCCTGGGGAAAAAAACACCATGCAATTCAGTACAAGCTCTTTCTAAAGTCTCACGCTTTGTGTAGAAAATCACAGCAAAGCGCTGCAACCAATCAACTGACAAGTTCTTGCACACCATAGGGAAGGTTCTTTCCAAAAAGCCTTAAATTTTGCCACTCATTCAAGTTGGGAAGGTGAAATAAAAATCAATCTGCTCTTTTGCTGATTGATTTAACGGTATAGCTTGGCATTTACAGAAGTGAAAGGTCAAAAGCCCCATCTCAAAGCCAAAGTAAACACACAGCAGCCTCACTCGCTTTCTCTCACTCGTTCCCTCTCTGCAGGTTGCCTCCTCCCTTTACTTCACATAACCAAATGGCCAAATTATGCCCCCATCACCCCAAAATGCCCTCCTCTTTTTCAGAGGGAAATGTGAAACTGCAGCTAATAGGGTCAGTTCCGCCATTAGCCTTGACATTAACCATTTGCTGGCACTGACTCCACAGTAACCCAGCCATAATAAGGACATTAATCTCATTCATGTGAGATACAGTCTTAACATTTCAAGTAGACAAATGAAAAAGACTTTACTGAAGTGTTTGTGGAACATATTTATATATTATATATTTCACTTGAAGTGTGCAACGGTTGATCTGAAGCTGAAATGGTTTCGTGTCCAATGAACGACACGTGACGAAAGGGACACTAGTAAAAAATCATGAGAAAAACAAGTACAAAGTAAAAGAGAGCAAGACCTGAAGAAAACAGGAAAGAGGAAATGAAAGAACTAACAAAAGATGCTTAGGCTCTGCAGGTAACGCTAATTAGGAGGAGCCTTACGGGCATTGAACTGTGTGTTGTGTGGAATGCACTAAGTGGAGGAGAGAAGCTGACAGGCGGCATCTGTCTCATGCTGAATACTGTAGTGCTGAAGGGGGAATTACTCCATACCACACACAGTGAGTGAGCAGCGCACCTATGAAACTCAGTTAACTACAGTTAAAGTTAATGTCCCAAATCTCACTGCACTATTTTATTCCCTTAAAGTCTGAAAGTCTGAAAGTCTTGTTACTCATTTATTAATCTTAAAGCATACGATTCTGTAACTATTAGCAATTCCTTAACTTTAGTGAAACTAATTAGAAAGGTCAGAATAATTAGTCACAGGAAGAAAAGTGTCTATTTTTAAAGGTATAATCAGTGAGTTTGGTAGACTCAAAATTTGGGGACACAGTGGACCTGGAGCTGAGATGATTGGGTGCAAGGTGGAAGATTTAGAGTAGCCAGTAAACATGCTGCCATGATATTGTGTGGGTGTGTGTGTGTGTGTGCATGAATGTGTGTGTGTGTGTGTGTGTGGAAACCAGGGCACCCTGAAAAAAAACACAAAGAGCACATGGCCATCTCTAAAATCCCACCTACACCTCTTAGGCTACTGTTGCTCTTGACTAAAACTCAGAATTTCTGATCTCTGGCTATTATAAGACAAAGTCCACAAATTTCTACTACTAAACTCTAGATGGTCTGTTATGATGTCAAATCAACATGGAAGCTAACAGCAACAAGAGTAAATACAGTAGCACTTCTTCCCTGTAAATCGGTTAAGCAAAGATAAGATAAGATATAACTTTATTAATCCCGAAGGAAATTCTTTGTTTTGTCTAGTATTTGCTTTGGATCACTCAACATACGGAAATATTAGCTTGTTCAGAATTCCTATTAGCGAGGTTGAACAGAGCAATATACATATGAATACATGTGCAAGAGGAGGAGCTTTCTATATAGGTACAAGATCCCACAGAATTCAGAGTTTTTTGTAGGAACAGATTTTACAGACAAAAAAACAAGTATTACAAACCACTTTTCAATATAACTGACATTTTTAAACAAAACAAACAGCTTACTGAATGAATGAATGAATGAATGAATGAATGAATGAATGAATGAGGTAGCAAAAAGAGTGCATGTAAACAAGTGTGTATGCCATTCAAGAGAATGTGAATATGACAGGTTTTGTGTGTGTGTGTGTGTGTGTGTGTGCAGACACATCCTCTTTCCTCAGCAAGCAGACTGCTCATTAGTCCAGTCTATCATGCCTTTGAACATGGCTATGTGTGTGTGTGTATGTGTGTTTTCTTGTGTGTGTGTGTGTGTGTGTGTGTTCGTGTGTGTGTGTGTGTGTGTGTGTGCGCACCTACTGGACCTCCACCCTCCCATCTACCCTCTATCTCTCTATATCTCCATGAGTGTCATGCCTGCTTTATTCCTCTCTGCTCTACCCCCTCCTTCCTCTCTTCTCCCTCTCCAGTCCACAGTGACAGCCCACAAGCACAATCAGGGAACACACCGCTGGCTGATGAAATAATTATAGCGTCCAAGAGGAATACAGGAGGAGTTTCTCCCCAGGGAACTGCAGGCCCATGAGTAAGGGAGGTCTGTGAGTGCGGGTGTGTGTGTGTGTGTGTGTGAGTGTGTATAAGTGGGAAGGAGCGTTTGCACAGTGAAAGAGAAAAGAGGAGAGACAGACGCAGCGTCAGAGGCGCGAGACAGGCAGAGTGTGTCACTGATTGTGATCCAGTGACAGTAGATCTCCACATACATGATAAATGCAACGTTTTCAGAATCCCAACCCACCTTATTTTACGTGTCAATGTTCTGCACAACTAGAATCAACACCATTCCAGATTTTAACTTAAAAACATAATAGTATTAAAATTATTATTATTATTATTATTATTATTATTATTATTATTATTATTATTATTATTATTATTATATAGCAAAAGAAAAAAATGCCTCTCACATGTGTTCCCTCCTACCATCCCACCTTCTCTTTCTCTCTTTTGCTTTCTTTCACCACCTCTCAGAGACTAACCTGGCTTGGCTCATAGATGGACGCTTGCCATAAAGAACATGCCAAAGTGCCTACACTTTCCAAGGCTTGTCCACCTGTTCAACTTCACTGTAGCTGACATACACAGATACACTTTCACACACACAATAATAAAATATACAATTTAACCTCACCCTTCACATGTCTTGACAAGTTCAAAAGTTGCTGAGAAATCACTTTCACCTTTAGAAAATTAGATTTATTTTGCAAAAAATGAGTGACAATGTGATTAAATCTCATGTGGGTTCAGTAGGTATGCAATAAATTCAATTAGTATTATTTATTATGTTGACAGAGAAGTAGAGTAGGGAAATGGGGTGAAGGGGTAAAAAGGATCAAGTCTCACACACACACACACACACATACACACACACACACACAAACACACACACACACACACATAAAGTGAGGAAAAGTACTTACACTTCTTTCCAATCCATCATCTAACGAAATAAGCGCTCAGTTTTGCCAAAGGCAGCCCAAAAAGACCAAAGGAAAATGTACAGCCTTCATGTCCGTATCCACACTTTGCCATTGAGTTTGCCATGCAGTTTTAAAAGTATACTTGTGTCTATATGTCTACTTTTTGTTTATCATCAGTGAAAAGACCCAGCTGAGTTCTAAAGGTGCACATGAAAGGAGAAAGTCCAGCACCAGCATAAAAATCTGTAGCATGGAAGGGGTTGAAGAAAGCTGAGAGGGCAGAGGAGGGATGCAGCAAGGGCATAAAGTTCCTCTTCACTTATTTCCCATAATCTGTTCAACTCCACAAAGAATCCAGCTGCAAATCAAATACTCTTCTTTCCATTCACTCCAGCAGGCTTGGCTTGTCTTCTTTTAACCTCTTCTCACGTGTCATTCATTGCGTTTTTCTATGACCTGTGCTATGTCTTTTTGCACCTTTCTTCTCTTTCCTCAGGTTCTCTGTCAGTTCATTTAATCCTACACTTCCTCTGTCATACCTCCCCCTCCTCCCCATGTGTTCTTCTCCGCTGTGCACCAGGAGGGAAATGAGGATGAAATCTCGCAGTCAAGCTCCGGCTCGTGCTGCCAGAGAAACGTTAGTAGCCGTGCAGCATTCTCATTCACACACATACATACACGCTCACACACTCATACACACTTACACACACACATACGCAGCTCCCTCCCTCCCTCCCTCTTTCTTTACACAGCCCTGCCCCTTTTACTCCCCACAGCCAGAAAAGGAGTTCACATTGAGCAAGGGTGCGCCTCTCTCCCTTACTCACTCTCTCTTAACACACACACACACACGCACGCGCACACACACACACACACACACATACACACGCACACACATATATGCCCCCTTGCTGCATGAATACTTCATGTGCAAAGAAGCCCATACCTTCTTACTCTGTCCCAGACTTCAAACAGATATACAATACATATCTGAATCTGAGAAAGGAAAATCTAGAAATGTCTAAAAAATAGAACAAAAGAGTGAGAGAAAAAGGAAGATTTTATATGTAAACTGCATGCTTCACTCAGACTGTGCTTTGTCAAAGATGTGATCAGCGTGACAGCTGAGATAATGCTATTCATTACAACACGCAGCCTCTGAATAGTGCATTGCATTCAGGTGGATGGTCAGATCGATTTAGAAAAGAAAAATGCACACAGTAACTGGTCATCTATAGAAGGCAAGTCGACATGAATGCCTGTGTCCTTAGTAAAAAGAAAAAGGAAGACAGGGAATAGCCAATGAACTGAACCAGTTCTTAGAGAGAGCTCGATATTCCCTTGACTGTCAATTTACTTAGCAAGCATGGTGTAAAAAAGCATGCTGTTTCCCCTCTGCAGACTGAATTAAGAGTCTTAAGTCAATGTAGCACAGCTTTACACACTGCTCTCCTAACCCACTGCCCTACATAGTTTATACACACCAGAGTGTGTACTCTCACTGCCGGGCAGAGGCAAAACACAGTCAGACCACATATGGTGTGAACACTGATCAGTCATGCTAGAGGCATAGTCAAAAGCCAAACATGTGTTTCATATCTCATGCATAAACGTTAGCGTTGGCCAGTATGGCTATAATCTCATATTATTATGCCTGAATACATTTATATGATATGCAATATAGATATGTGATATAGGTTTGTTAAAAAAAATGGCCTTGAAATAAAAATCATTTTAAAACCACTGAAAAACTACCGTTACAGTGTATGATTATTTAACCTCTTACAGTCCTGGCTTTTTATTCAGACCCAGGTTTAATAACTACAATAAATTACTCAGTAATATACAGTTAATATAAGTCACAACCTGGTAATACGTAGATAAGTCTTCATAAATAAATTAACTCTCCAAAAAAATATTTGCACAAGCACAGACAAACAAGAGGATTTACTTGCAAAATGTATCACAATATTTATATTATAGCATCATATTTCCATTAATAATGTGATATTAGTGATTAAATTCATGTTTAATATACCATTTGGGTTTTGTGCATTTCTACACCTAAAACAGCATGGAAATATGCTAGTGTGTACTGCAATTAGCAGAAAACTGACCACAATATGAACACTAACCACAATGCTCACATATTTTAGTATTGATGACTACTGAAGGCTCAGAGCCAAGAGGGGGGAAAAGATTCCTTAGAAACCATTCGTTTCGTCATTGGCAAAAGCTAAACGGATAAGTTGTGCATACCTGTTAAACCAGAGCCGGGAAAATGTTAGTAACAATCGATCCGGCAACGTTACAAATACTAATGTGTGTATCGCTCAGTCTGACAGGGGAGCTGAAGTCATCACTCTCTCAGGCTATACCAGCAATTCAGTACACACGTGTGTGAGCAGCATGTACAAACAGTGCTGGATAAGACAAAGCAATATGTTGCTGTCAAGGGATACAAAAGGTGCTTTAAGCTTTTCACTAATGACAGCACGAGCATGATTGGAGGATGGCTGCTGTATTGTGCTCTGTGAATCAATGTCTTTGTCACACTCAGGTTATCTGTCTACTCTAGTGAGGATCCAAACCATTTGGATTGTCATCTATATTCTTGCCAGACTCCCTTTCTGGCTTTCAGCTTTTGTCAAATTTGCAAGAGGAATTCATCTGTTCAAGGGAGTCATTAGCCTATAGACCCATTAGCTTGTTTGGGAGGCGCCCTCACTCTCGTGTCTGTTTGTGTGCATGTGTGGGTCAAAAAGGTCCTGTGGCTAATTGCAACCTAGGTCCTGTTTACTCTCCTTGACATTTTGCTTTTCAGTATGAAGTTGTTTTGTTTTGTTTTTTTATTTGGCTGACTGGATATCTATAACAGAGCTCTTATCATTCAGGCAAAAATCAGATCACCCAAACTGATACGAGAATACATTACCCCCACAAGACCACATGTACCCAGCCCTGTTCCACTTAACTGTCTGTGTAATCCAAAACCAGCTTCCTTCTTTCCCCTCACCATCCTACAGCTTATACATACAGAAAACATCTGGAAAATATCATCAACTTACAACATCCTTTCTTTATTTACATACCAGCTATTTTTTAAAATAAACTTTATCCTGGGCCCACTAATGCTCACTATTGCTCTGTGGCCCTACAATGTTGATGCTGAATAGGGGAGCATGACCCAGGGCTTGTAGAGATTTGGCTTTGGTCTGTGCAAGCCGGATGATATCAGCCAGAGCAAGTAGCACAGGGCAGTTCTGTTGCAGTTAATGGGGAGGAAAATCAAATAATGTTATTAAGACAGTACCAATAAACCCCCATCCAGGGTCTCCCAATCTAAACAATTACTTAATTTTACAGTTATTTAGAAGGCAACATTCTGAGAGACGTGAGATATTTGTGCAGTAACAGTCTTTTGTTCTATTGTCCTTCATTACAGAAAGCTTGCCATGTGAGCACTTTAGGTAAGATAGTGACAAAGACACTGTTTAAAAAAGGATTACTTCATACAATGGGCACTAAAGGATGATGTCATGTTCTGCTGTGCCCAGCTATATGGATTCAACTAAGATTCAGAAACAGGGTTAAGAGGCAGCTAGACAACGCTCAGGCATCCCACAAAAAAGGATTCAGCTTCATTTAAGTGGTTAAGTCCAAAGTAATAAACTACTAATTGTGCGTAATAAATGTTTGAGTGTTCCCTCTCTCAATCCACCATGTTTGAGATTTGTCTGAGTATACAGAAACCCATTACACAAAGCCTGTGAATAAGTTTAGCTTTACCCTAAAGCATGCTCAGTCATGCAACTGTATCTATATCATCATGGGATATTAGTGGAGTAAACAAAGGATCCTTAAATAACATCTGAGCACATGGCTATTCTGTTTCTGGAAGAGAAAGTGGTGTATTTCCTTCCCATGAACTGAAGTGACAAACCGGAGGAGAGTGTAATGCAGACTGTGAAGGTGCCATGGATCTGCTGTTACATACTCCTACTGAGTGTGGGCAAATTGCGAGAGCGACATATGACATCAGTCAGACTGCATATGGTTTTGGCTGTCACTCTCCACATGACTCCTGCACAACATAGCTTTTGGCACCCCACGTTCCTGCTAAAGCACTTCAGATACGCTGCCCTCGTTACTCACTTTGAACACATATCTTCTTATCCTTTTTATGTTTTTTTTTTTATCTTCTTTTTGTCTCATCAGCGATTGCTCCTCCTAACATCATCTCAGTTTCAGCTCTTTTTGCATTAATAGTCACATATGGAGTTATGAGCTCTTTCTCTCATACGGTCTGAGTGAAATTTGGCTTCAGCTTCGAGGAATCTGTCAGGTGCAGAGCTTAGTGTCTGCCTCAGCTGCATCCACTCATCTATATCCATTACATCCATTTTCAGCCAAGAACTACAAAACCGAGGACTCTGTATCTAGCGATTTTTGTATTATAATAATCATTCACAAACATACTTCATTCAAAAGCATTTAGGAATACTGTAGCACAACACATTTCATTTAACTGACCACCTGTACTGCAGGTAAAATATTCAATATGATGTGATGGATGAATAATCAGTGCACTGTCAAATTCTGTTTACCACAGCTAGCTATTAAAAACATTCTGCTGTCCTGCGTTTACAACCTGGCTGACGCTCAAAATGTTTAAAGGATTACGAGAAAATACTTTTCATCAAAAGTCTAACCTCTGGACTCCAGAACAATCCATGGGATTATATATTGGGTACTGACTCCACTATACTAAATAAAATAATGCATTACACTGGTTTTCCACTGTCTAAACTGGAAGATATCATCATTTTAGAGATTTATAAAGTGGTTAGAAATGGAGAGTGAAATATGAGCACAAAAAGAGACCCACTGTCCCGTTTTTGGATAGAACACGCTGCACTCATTTGATTCATTCCAACTGCAAACAAAGTATAAAAAGGTCTAAAACCTAAACACAAATTAGAGCTTACACACAGCGGATTATGTTACCAAAGAACTGTATAGATATTTAATTCCGCGGAACCAGATTGTTGAGCATATCCTTTACTGATATGCTTATACGCCCTGAGATTCCTTGGTCTAGACACAATATAACATGCCCTCCAGAATTATTGGCACCCTCCACAAAAATGAGCAAAAATCAAACAGGCTGAGTAATCAGGCTTAAACTCATTCCAGTCACCATGCTAGAGCAAAACCTAGTGCAATAACACTAAAGTCTGGGTTAGTTAAAGGAAGCAAACAGGTCAGTTCTATTAGTAATCAAGTAATTATGACTGGAGGTCATGTGATGAGGTTATAGGCTGAGGATCATGGGAGTTGCATACACAGGCATCTTGTCGACATTGTATAGTTAATATTTCCGAGTGATAAACCAGTGTATAGGTCTGTGCAGGTGAAAATCCATCTTTAGTTCAGACCACAGGGTTTAGTAGGGCTCATGTCTGGAGACTGATATGGCCATTTCACATCACAGATTTTGTGTTTCCTTAACCATTTCTGTGTTGATAATAGTAATGTTTGGCTCATTCAAGCCCCTTGTCTAACCCTCCCGGCAGAGGCAAGCAGGCTTTCTGCTGAAACATCCAGCTACGTAGTAAAATGATTTTTGAGACAGTGTGTTTATGGGTCCAATATTAGATGGGAAATTTTGGTTAATATTAACTTAAACTGCCTATGTATTTTTTTAATCCATTAACTAAATCTTGCAGATCATCCACCATGTGTCTCTTCTGTTCTGAAACTAGATAACAAAGGGTTTTTTTTTATGTACACAAACTCGTACTTATACACCAGGAAAACATGTTAGGACAAATACAGTACAAAGTTGTTTGTGGCTAAGTTTGAAATATTCTGGATAATGCAATCAGATTTGCACATTGATATGCAGGGTGCCAATAAATCCAAAAGGCGCTGTATAATGAAAATAAAATACACATCACCTTCGGCCCAACAGTGAAGTCCACGTTTTGGTGGAAGAAAAGAAACCTGAACAGAAAGTTCAAAATCAAAACAAAAATCATTTTCAGGAAACGTACAATGTGTATAGGAGAGAGAGAGACGTGGATGGGGGGGGGGGTTAGAAAAGGGACAAAGCAAGCTGAAAAAAGGTCCTCAAATTTCTTCTATTACTTGAGCCATACAAAGTATAATGCTGACTTCCTCTTTCAGTTGTGTTAGGAACTAGAACACAAAAAAGTAGACTGTCTAGAAGAGGTTTGATAACCTTGTGTGTCAGGTTCCCAACCCTTATCCTGCACATTTTAGTGTTTTCCTTGCTTTAACACTCCTACTTCCTCATATAAAAGGATGTAAATTAGTTGATTAGGTGAATCAGGTGTGTTGGGAGCAGAAAAAACACTCAAATGTGCAGCACTGGGAGTACTCCATGATCAGGGCTGGGAACTTGTGCTCTGTGTTAACAAAGATAAGGACAATATGGGGAAAAATGTGAATAATCAGCTAGAAATGGTAAGAAGTGGGAATAAAACAAGAGCTAAATTTGGATGATGAGATAAGGCAAAAAGAGTGAAGAATGAAGGACGACTGGCTAAGCCTTGCCTTGATGGAGCATTTGTGTGATCAGTCTATTCCTCTCTAAGCTCTGAGTTTTGGCTGAGAGCCAATCAGCGGCTGTCAAGAGTGAAGGTAAATCATTTTGAACCTAAGAGTGCAACAGTGAAAAATGATGGCTTGGGTAGTGCTGAGCCCAGGCTTTATTCCACCAGCATGTCTGGGCCAAGAATCCCTAGCCATCTCAAAATAAATGAAGCAATTTGAGTCTAAATGGAAAACATTCTAATTAAAAGGAAACAGGGAGAGAAAATCCCCAAGTCCTTAGTGCATTTTTAAATGCACTTTTAGCTTCTGTCAACCTCTGTGTGTGTGTGTGTGTATTGGAAGGGGTAAAAGTAGTCCCTTATTTTATCCCTTATACCTTATTGTTTGTATTCAGTAACTACATATACTTAAAAAAAGAATAAAATGCACTTACACTATTAAATAAAAAAAAGAAAAAAGAAAGAAACCACAGAGATTAAAATAAGCTAAAGGCAAAAAAGCTGTGTTAAGTGTTTACATAGCTTTGTGGTCTTGCTCTTAAACCCAATTTATGGCAAGAGGCCCATTTCATAAATAAGCTAAGAAGTATACCAACGTGTCATACTGCCATTACAAGAAGCACACACTAGACTAAACAAAGCCAAAACTATTTTCCCTGACAAACCTAAACATGACCTTTTTTGTTAAATGAGGTCTGTCCTAAGGAAAGCATGCACTACCCACAAGTAGGTGCCAAACTTTAAACCTCCTTCTTCCTGTGCTAGTTATGTCACTAATAAAACACTAAAACCCAAAGAGCATTTTCACCCAACACCCAAACAGCACCACAACGTCTAGCCTCATATCTCCCAACAAAGCCAGAGGCCAAGTCAAGAGTAGACGACTCTGTCTTAAGTACCACAGAGGAAGTAGGTAGGAATAGTGGGGGGCTGAGTATTCTCTTCTGTTTGTAGTTTCCTAAATTGCCCTCTCAATGGCATCCCCAAGCACACAGGATGTGCAGCTAATCCTGGCTCTGCAGCTTGTGGTTTACACACAGTGGGGAGGACAGGGAACTAGCCATAAAACATAGTTGGGCTGTTTTTGTTATTTAATGAGTTGAGTCCTCTAAGCCGGAAGTCAAGAAAAGCCATGGAATGAAGATACTAGTGTGTTGTGATCATCTTGTTATTTATGAGCACCATAGAGATCATAATGTGTTTCATATAGGAGCGTGTTTAAAAGAGCATGCTAACATATGAAAATCCGACAGATCGTTAAGACTTTGCTCAGTCTCCAGTCGACCCTTTCTGCCTCCCTGTTTATGGAGATTATCGTCTACTTTCATCTCTCCTCCTTCTTGTTCCAGTGCACGGCTGCAAACAGCATGGCAGCTAATGAGCCCTCAGCATCAGGTTTCGCTCACAGATTAGTGACAATGGGGAATTTGGTTGCAGCACAAACACGTGTGGCTGTTGGCACGAAAGAGTTGTACAATTCAATGCAAGACACGCACAATTCAAAACACTGCTGCTTCGACAAGAGTCTTTCACTCCATCTGGTCAGTTTTCCATCAAAGTTTAAACATCATGTATAGGACATACAAAAAATAGCACAGGATGATGATAGAATAAGGCAAGTGTGTTAAGAAAGGAAAGAAAACAAAAGCACTCCTGGTTTCTACCCTCATCTCAACCTCATTAATCACTGTCTGCCATGGAGGACACCTTGTGCTTATTTGTTTGCACTCTTTTACTCTCAGGGCTATCACAACATTCAGCCCCAGTGACTGCTGGGAACATTTGTGTGTGATTAATCAAAGTAAATGATGGAATGGCAGGGCTGTGGAGAGAAAGGTGGAGCAGAAAGGACACACTTGAGGTGAAGAATGGGGTGGTGTGGACAGGACAAAGAAGTCCTATCAGTCCCTCCAGGATTTTGCAATTGAAGAGATTGACACAAAATCAAGCAAACTCGGCAATAATAACTTGCTATTTTTTCAAAATTACCGTCAATTTTCTCTTTTTGATAAGAACTCACGTTGTGTGACATTGTTGAACCAACATTCAGTCAGTTCAGTGTCAAACATGACTAGATATTACAGAATGTAATTCTAAATGTGTCTTCACTAGTAGTAGTTTAAATAAAAAACAAAATTTGTGCTCGCTATTGTGCCAATTCAAAACAAAAAAAGCACAAAAAAATCAGGATTTTTGAAAAATGATGCAGCAAAATCAATCATTTTGGGCTGCAACCATCAGCAACAGAGGAGCAAAGAAAAATCTAGACCGAAAATGAAGATCTATGTAAAGAAATAGTACAGAAAGAATAAACCAAAGCTGAGAGGGGAAGAATCATCCATATTTTCCTTTTAGTGCACCATCCCAAGAGCAATGAAGCTGTCAATAGTACTTATTATGCAAAAATCACACTGTCATTGGCAGTAAGATGGATGTTGTCCAACACAGGGTGACGTCAATTTTTCAAAGGCATGGTTCAAAGCACTGAGGATAATTAACCACCTTTTAAATCAGTTGCAAGAACTATAAGGATCACATTATAATACAGCAGTGGACAGGGAAACCCATTAATCAATATCACCACTGCTCTTCTCGCCAAACTGAGGATTTAAGAATTTACTCCATCTTAGATTAAGTACAACTCAGAGCTTGATTCAGGAAACGGTATTTAGAGATAGAAGGAAACTGAGAGAGGGGGAGAGAGACAGAGACAGAGAGAGAGTCAGAGAGACTGGGGATTAGTAAAGTATAAATGGATTTTTAGCAGGCTCTAGTGCACTGGTTCTTGAACTGATTACAGCCTATAATCCACTGTGCTGAAGGCATTCTGCGTGTAGAAAAGTCAGAATTCAGAAAACAAACAACACATACACCATTAACTTACTCTTTTCCACAGTGTCTAAGATATTTTAGACTCTCACTAAAACATGAATAGATCCAAATACTCCAAGAGTTGAACTAGGTTAAAGAAAAAGAGTGCGTGAGGCTTTGTGTCCTTTCTATTTTTTTTCCTTGTCTGAAAACTGAACATTAATGTATTTTAGTTAGAAATCCCCCCAGCCTGCTTTATACCGATTAGCCATTAAGAAAAACATCCTACATTCCCATCTGTCTAAATTCAGGATTCTTTCAGCCTGCAATATTTGAGTAGAGTAGAGAGTACTTTATTAACCACCGAGGGGAAATTTGGTGTTACAACAGCCACAACACAAGAGCAACAGGGAGAACTGAGACATAACAGTTCATGAGACTAAAGTGCACAATAAACTCAAAATATACTACAAATAGGAAAGAATGAATGAAATGGAAACTGGACTGGAAGAAAAGGTAATAGGCCATTTACTTTTAAACATGGAAATATAAACCAGTACACGCATAGTGACATTTATGAAGGGGGTGGGAGGTATGGGGTAGAAAACATTGAGTTGTAATAGTATTACAAGCAGTACTGAATTGGGAAATCAAGTACAGCATGACTAAGTAAGGCTTTTGTTGAATATTCATATCAAACTACAGACAAGAGAACACTAGGGTGGAGGGAGGGAGGGAGAGAGAGAGAGGGAGAGAGAGAGAGAGAGAGGATGAAGCTGCCACCTTTGCTTTCTTCCAGCATAACAAAGGAAGCGTAGACTGCTCTGCTTAAAAGTGATGTTCAAAGAAAAAACAATGTAATTGGAAAGACAATAGGTCAAAAATCCTTTATTACTTACTCAGGTCCATGAGTTAACAAAAATATATCGTTTTCCAGCTTGATTGTTGTTCTACAAACCCTACAAGCAGAAACCCTTTGGGGTGATTAATTGCCCCTTTATTTTAAAGACATTTTAATTTCAATATGTCTTCTCCTGACTATCATTAAGTGTCAATTAAAATGAGATCTCAAAATGAGATTTAAAGCTCGAACAACTTGAGGAACTAGAGCTATTAATCTAGACAAGAGATTCAGTTGACCGTATCTTGCTCTGTGAATGCTGCAGGGATGAATGCAAACAAGGCAATTTCTTGTAGATAAAATGTAGCCTTAGGGATCCCCAGAGACTTCTGTAGAGATGTTGACTGATAAACACAGATGACACGATGTATTTCCATACAATTGAAATGGTGTTCAATCTGCGAGAACAACTTCTCAGCACCTGAAGACCTGCAAACACAGTTGTCTCTCTCCTAGCAGGAGGCCAGCATCAGGCCACAGGGGAACTTCCTGAAAGATTGATTTGACAGCGTTTCTCCCCTCTCCATTTCATGGTGTGGTGGAGAACACTGAGGCATTGCTGTAATAGCGCAGTCATGATTCAGCAGATTTTCAGTGGCTGAAGGGCTTTCGAATGCCTTGTCCTCTTCCTCTTGGGACTATGGCTAGACTTCCTGACACTGCACCTTTTGTGTATAACAGTGTCGATCTGAGGGTTGTCGGAGACCTCTCTTGCCCCCATCCCTCTTCCAGCTTATATTGAAAATGATTCAAGAAGGAATCTTGAGTCTGTGACAATTTATCTCATTTAGGTCTCTAAGTCTATCCTCCTTCACTAAACCATATCATTTCCCCAAGCTGCACAAGGTCAGAACAGTTTACACATGAGATGGTCATCAAGTATTCCAGTGACAGGCATCCACTATGACAATGAAGCTATAATCAGGTCCACCACTTATATCGAAGACACACTACATGATTTTAGCAAACTACTTGCTACGTGCTCCCAGTTCTGGTGCGATTTTCTCGGTCTGCAAACGATTACAGAGGCTCCAATATTTTCAAGCATATTCGATTTTTGCTGTAATGAATCACATAGTACAGCAATGAAAACATCCTGAAAAGAAATCAAATTCATCAGCCCTCATGCTCAGAAGATCCAGTTAATCAACCGTCTATTTGGTAGCGTGAGAGCAAAATGTAAGCACAATAATACTGTGTCTGGAAGAAATTATTTGCCATTTCATATCCAACTGATTGTTAGGAACAGCAAAAATAAAAACAAACACTATATGATTCATGGCAGTGCACAGTACAGAAATAGCATTTTTTTCTTCACTATATCTCCAGACAATGTTCATGCCTATCTAAGCCTATCTAAAGAGAAACTAAACGAATACATGTTCTGACCATGCAGCAACTCTTCTGCCATCCTAACAGCATTGAGTCACTGATTCTCCTGAAACTTCACAGTCACATCACTGTGAACTGTTTGCTCATAATAAGGGCTATTATCAAAACTTCCTTGTAAGTAGCAAGGAATGATGCAGAATGAAAGAGTTGGAAACCGTGCTTTGAGAGAAATAACTTTTCATCTAAACCAGGAGTCAGAACAAGTAGCCACAGAGTTTACACAATTGCAAACCAGTATCAATGATGAATCAGCTACAACAAGTATGGGTGGATGAGCACCTTGTGGTTAGTGATTCATCTGGACACATCAATGCTCTCCTTTAGAATCTCCAAGGACAGGAAATGGACCAGGCTAGAGCACATCCCTGGGCCTCAGAGTGATAGATCCATCAACACCTCCACCAACCACCCCCAGCACTCAAAGCTACACAGCAAACAGTCCACTGCAAGCCCTTCACACCTGGGCTTATCTTTCAGAGTGCATCCCTCCCTCCCCACCACTCGGCCCCTGCTGCTCCTGCTTATACTCCTTGGCCATTACAGTAAAACACACACACAGACACAAACACGCACACAAACACACACACACACACACACACGGATGATAGCCTGATTACAACTGGGGACCACCAGCTGGTCTTCCAGCTTCAAAGTAAACACTAGGTAAAGACAACAAAGCAGAAAAACTACACTCACAACAAGCTGTTGTCCTTATCACAGCTCAAACCCTACTGGATATAAACCATTGTTTTAAAAAGAACACACATTTGAGAAAGAAATGAAACAAACACCCATGTCAGTTTTTGATTAACACAATTGCTTTGTAGAACGGAGACTTATCAGGCTATGTTGCAAACAAAACCTTAAACAAAAAAATATTTGTTTGCAGCTGAAAAAATGGTAAGTAATCATACAAACATATACCTGCAATGTGAAATAACTTACTGCAGTTTCGTGGTGGTGCTCCAGCCTGTGTCCTCTCCAGTCTCTGATCGCCAGCTGGGAGAAGTTTTCTGGAGCATCAGTCCTAGCTTCCCTACCATGGCTCAGCCAGCTTGTGTATTGTCCTCAATGTCTACACTTCTGCATGTGTGCCTTCCCCAGAGTTAGAGCACCCAGATGCTGTGTGTGTGTATGTGTGTGTGTGTATGTGTCCTCAGCCCTGGACATCACCCATGCTGTCAGTCCACTGCTGTTTCTCTCGATCCACGAGGTGCAGCTGTACACCAGACTCCAGCTCTGCTCCAGAGCAGACGCCACTCAACGTTAATCTGTTTTGCCAATTTGTGCCTGATGGGAATTAGTGCAATGATTTAAAAATCTGCCAAAAACATGGACCATTTCATACAATCTTCCTCTCTACACTCTCTTCACCTGTGTTCTATACTTTTTTCTCTCCATCTTTGCTTTCCAACATTCTGCCTCTCATAATGACATTACTCCTCTCTCTCAATCCTCTTCTCTGACACACAGTGCCGATGTTATCAGCTTAACCGACTTCTGTTCGAGTGTGTGCGGGCATGTGAGCTAAGTGAGAGTGAACTCTGAACTCTCTCTTCCAGTCTAAAGCTTGTTTCTCCACTTCTCCCAAACCATCCCCCATCACTCTCTTTCCATCCCGCCCCCATTTTAGCCAGGAGAAGGCCACGACCACCCATTAGCATAAACACAGGCAGCATGAATGTGAGAGAGGATGGTATCCTACTGTTTACAGTTCCTAGCAGCATTATCCATGCCATTATCTGTGACATTCTGAAGCAGCAATAGGAAGCAAATCAGCTTAACAATGTGATTAAAGAGATGCATTCTTGTACCTAATTGATTTTAAATAGGCCACCCCAGGGACATTTGCAAATTACGGGCAATACTAGTTATCCATGGGTAACCAGACTAATTTAGGATGGTAGATCATAATCATTAAGTAATTGTTAAATATCTGCTGAGGAAAACTCAAGCAAGCCTCATTTATCATTAACCTCTTTAACATGTCTCATGCGTAAAAAATGTTTAATTAGACAAATGCAAAAATCTGTATGACTGTGCGTGATCACATTGTACCAAAGGTGCTTTCTTTAATCAAACACACTATGTTGGTTTAAGTGTGGTGTTGCTTTTTCTAAAGCAACAGGTCTGCATTGCTGATTTGGAACAAATCTCTACCTTGTGTTTCTTTCCTACATAACAGTCATGTTCGTTCGACACATGCCATCAACTTACCTTTGTACGTACTTGCCAGAAACCCTTTGTTACTATGGTTACTCCCTAGGGCCTAGGCCACAAAGCATTCTGTCATCCACAAAGGCCAAGCAGTGTCTGGGACCAGTCTGGATTGTTATGGGGTAATTACGGTGGAATTCCTACTCCAATCATAGTCATTACCACCTAGGCTCACCTGGACAAGCAGCTGGCCAAAGCATGTACAGTTCCTTGTGTTTTCTGCATCCAAATAGCTGCTCGTATGCATGTGCACACAAACTAACATTACGGCATGGAAAGTAGGGGTGTTAAGCAATGTTAATGCTAGTATCTGCACCTGTTAAGTGTTCCAAATATCTGTATAAGTATCAGAATGTGGATTTGGATTGAGCTGTTCATGGCCTAAACCTGAAGTGAATTTTGCTGCTGTTGTTTTATATAAATATTAATACTACCAATATGCCTCAGGAACTATAAAAAAAAACACTGGGAAAAAATCCAGAGATAAATTTTCACTTTTCTACTCTCCTCATTACTCTAGTTCATAACTGATCTCAGCTAGTTATCTGCAACTAGAGGTGTGTTTTTAGTCCAGCTTTTATAGTTATTGGTTTTTGTTTATTCCTGCACACAATATATTCTTACACATATAGTTTGTTCTATTTTTCCACAGCATAAACAAACTATTAACTATTATTAATTTAAACCACCATGACCCAGAAAAGCAAGTTGTGTTGTATTTTTTTGACCTCACACTCTCATGAAAGTAAAAACCTCCCAATCATGGGACTTTTTTTGTTACCAGTACACACCTCTATTCTCAACTAGATGCCATTTGAACCAAACTTTCTGGGGATAAAACCCAAATAAACAGTATGCCTCTTATACATATGTGTATTTGTTTCCCTTTAGAACATGCTATCTGTTCAATCTGATAATGTATTTGTATTTAGTAACATCCCTACTAGATACACACTCTCTCAAAGAATGCACATGCTTTCAGTTTTAAGTTACCACTTCTCAAAGTTAGTGCATAGCCTGCACTTAAACTTTTCAGCCCCTTTCATATGCATGCATGTTCACGGAAAATAAAAAAAACATTACTCAACACTGTATTCTCCAACTGTCCATCCTTTGCTCTCTCCTTTCCACGGCCGAACTGACAGTGCCTTTGTTCTCCCAGTCTAGCGCTCTCTCCTTCTCATCCATTTAAAAACCAATGGAGCATGGGCCGATCCTGAACGGCATTATATTCTATCAATCAATTCCAGGCTGGTTCACATCGACTGTGAGCCCCCTGCTCAGAGGCCTGCACTGTAACTGAGCACTGCATGAATCTAGAGCATGTCTTACACATCTGTCTGTTTTCATTATGGCAGCTGTAGAGAATGTCAATATACTAATAATATGCTTTGTCAAACAGGAGCATTTTGTGATACTGAAAGCTTGAAAAGCCATCTATCACTCTGCTCTGGCTTTTGATATCTCCTTATACCTCACAGAGTCAGTCTTATCTCTTTTCTTAATCCATTTATATTAAATTAGTCGAAAGCATCTCCAAGGCTAAATGAACATGTTAGAAGTAGGAAGAACAAGAATATAGAGACACTTACCACAGATGCTCCAATAAGTAAAGATACCCACTACTATTTTAGTTCTGCAGAGCATTTGCTTCTCAGTACACTAAATCTGTTGAGGTTTCTGGATGATTTGGTATGTTCTAACTCAGTTCTTTATTAAAGTTCCTTCTTTAGCTTTAGGAAAATTAACAGTAAAATTCCCTAATGTTTTTGTCTAACTACGAACATTTAGGAGCATTAATCTAAGAACATTGAGAAGCCCACCATCATTACAGCAGATGAGTGATGAGCAGATGAGCAGATGAGCTACCACTTTAACACACAACACAAATTAAAGCTTAATCCTGTGAAAGAAGCTACATACAAGGGAAAATAATTTAAAAAAAAAGCAGAAAGTACACTCAGGTTCCCAATATAAGAAATTCTGAACATGTGCACTCTCTATCTGTAGGCTTCATATTAAATTCAACAAGCTGAGACTAAAACATAAGCAATCAAAATTAGATATGCATGCTGAGTCACTAATGAATGGCACACAAATAGTTCCTGCTGAGAAAAACTGACAGGAGCAGAGTAGCAAAAAAGAGATGATAAGAGCAAACAAGCTGACTTCTTTCTCTCCTCGCCGTCTCTCTAATTGCACTCTAATTAACATTTCATTGACAAGAGAGTGCCACTGATACAGCAAGCCTGCTGCATGTTTTACAAGTGTCCAAGAAGCTGGCACACACTAGGTGAATGAAGATGAGCTGGACTTTCTCACTATCGTCCACTAACATTCTCTGTTTTGTTTTTATTTTTATTGGATAAAATCCAATGATTATTTCTATTTCTGTTTACTGTATTTTACAAAATCCCTGGGTGTATCAGCTTTTATTTAACAGCTTCCTGTGAGCATCTAATTTAAATTCCTGTGAGTACTCCAACAAAGAATACATGGTTCCATAAAGATTCCTTGGACGGTTAATGGTTCTAGCTTTCTAAAGGTGTTCTTCATAAAAGTTAAACCAGAACATTAAACCCTCTGATGTATTGGGGCAATCTAAAGAACGCCTAAGGGTGCAGAATTTTTAAAATAAGCAATCATCATTAATATAGGCCTGTATCCGTTCTTCATACTGTACAAAAAAGGGCTGTTATGGTTAACGGTAACATAGGCATTGTCTTTGAGGCTCTTTGTTTCCTAGACTTTCATTTGATGACTGCTTGGGGTTATTAAGGTAATAAGTAAGTGCACTGCCAAGAAAAACATCAGAAATTCTTGGCAAAAGCTAATATTTGTAATGTAATGAAAGGTTGCAGACATCATCCTTTCCCATTCCTCCACTCTTCTCCCTTGAACATGTGAATAAAGGGGAAAAAAACAAGCCTATTTTCCCTCCCAGGCTTCTCTCTTAGTGACGAAGCAAGGCCTCCCTGCCTATCCGCTTGTTTGAGATTATGTCCAAAGAAAACACGGATGTGCTTATAGAACAGGCTGCAAAAATTAACCCTGTCCCATTCTGAGGTCTTCTCTCTCTCTGTTTTCTGCATGACCTGGAAGTACTTTTGCAGGTGGCACTGCACATTGTTGCAGCTCTACCATCTCTCTCCACCCACAGAAAAGCCAGTTAATCACACTGCCCATGCTATGACAGTTTGGCGTGTTGGGCATTACAAATCTTTTCTCAATGCTTATGATATATTCCTTCTTTCACGTCCACACATACATGGACAGCATTGCAAAGCCGTTCTGCACACTCACACACAGACCTGATGCAACAGTATTAAATAGATTAATTTTCTGTTTAATAAATGTCCCAGTTAATACAGTACTTTGCTCTTACCTGATGAAAAAGGAGGTGGTGGTTGAGGTAGGCTGGCTAGAGGACAACGTTACTGCTGGGCCAAATTGGACTGGACTTCTCTGTCTGGACGTGTTGATGGAAACAGAAGTGGCGGCTGTGTCTGAGAGTGGAGCAGGCTGATCAGCCTCAACAACAGGACCATGTGTCTGGGAAGATGAACATGACATAAATTCAGTCAGGGCTGTTCAAAAAATCTGTAATCCATAGCAACGCACTCATGTATAGACAATGTTTATGTTTTATCATGTTACGTATGAGTCTAGCGATAATTAGATGCAAATTAGATTGTAGGAAAGTGAAAACAATCTCCAATGCCAATTGACAGAGTCTCAATGTAGGAATAATGAGACACTGCAGAAGAGTAAACATGTCTCAGGTGGAAAAGGGAATCGAGTGGGTCACAAAAGCAGCTGGAAGGAGAGAGATAGACAGGATGAAAAAGAAGTGCACTTTTCCTGACCAGAGGCAATGAAGGCACCCTGATACTGCTCTTCACCTCTGAAGAGTCTCTGAGTGCATGTGCTGAATGTCAGCAAGACAAGGTGGAAAGCACAAGCAGCCAAAGATCTGTCTGTGATACCAGTGGAGGCTTATGGAGAGATGTGAGACAACTTGTGTGACTTGAAAGTACTTATCGGCAAACCTTAAGGGCCAGTAAAGCCTTTTCTGATGGTATAGCAGCTTCTGGTCTGCAAATTCAGATTCTCCAATATTTCCAAGTGTGAGATTGAGCACTGCTTCTCAGGGTATTCAGAGTTCTCAGTGAATACTTCAGTTGTTTAACTGAATGTGAATATAATATTAATCAGTCAAGTTCCAGAAGTTCCAGATGTAATTATTACTGGCAAAGGTTTTATGACTCAAACAGTCACACGTTTTCATTTTTGGGTCGTTCTACACAGAAACTCAGGTTTTCCTAGCTTTTAACTGACTGCGTAGTACGCAGGAATTGAACTGAACTTGAACTGATTTCACAAGAAAAATCTGACTAATTGCATGATGTTTTTAGTACTCCAACTGCTTATTTTGAAATGTTTTTGCAAGTAGCTATTCACAGTTTGTGTGGCATTGTTGAACTCACATTAAAGCCCTGTAATGTAATATACTTACAATGTGTGTAATTGATATTAAACGTTTTCTTAGCAGAATTATCCATGCTGCGCCATCATTTCAATGACATTAGTGTGCAGAGTACTGAATATTACAAGCAAAGATCTGAATATTAATAAACAGATTAGATCTTGTCCAGGGTAACATATACAATTCCTTCCTACAACTATTTTATACAGAGAATACACTAAGCTTAGTGATGTCTAAAGGATAAAATCCAGTCAAATTCATGCAGGGAACTGACTCGCCTTCTCCTGCAACTGAACCTCATGGCAGTGTTGTGAAATGGCTTTATTTAGCCAGGCTCTTTCTTTGTCTGCTAACTGAGTTAGTATCTAAGCAGAATAAGGTTGTGATCAATATCAACTGCCAAAAGCTTGTTTTGTATGTAAGCTGCTGGGCTATTTCCCAGACTCTGCCAAGACTTAATCACTTTGAGCAGCTGACATCTTTTAACTTAAACAAGGCCTGCCATTTTAAGAAGATGTGTTTTATCAGTGCATTCCAGTCACTTTCTCCATGTTTACTCTGGATTAACAGTCTGGCAACTAAAATAACATCATTTATGATCTTTTTATAAAGCATATGGCCTCCAGTGCATGCAGAGTGCCAGCATATACTGACACGGAGACTATTTATACTGATACAATGACATATGAGCTCAAGAAAACTTGCGATGCTCGGATGCAAGAAGGAGGGTTCTGTAATAAACTTCCACTCACTCATAACACTGGGATAACACTTGGAATGTGTATTCTCATTTGGTATAGAAGGCAGATCTAGACAGCTTGTTTTTCTAAGAGAAACAACTAGGTACTTGTTTGTGAAACTTTGCAAACTTGGATACTATGAGAAACTCCTGTGTTAAACCTGTAGAATAAGTGTAGAAAAGTCATGTCTCAACCTTGCAAGAGTAGTATAGAGTATATTTCCATGTCAAACGTAAATGGAAAATGAAAGCAACACCGTGATACATCCAGAACATGACAAACACGACAAGGAAGGAGATCATGGCATACAACATTTCACATGCGCTGTGAAATAAAAACAGCTTCACACTTGTGAACACATGTGTGACTATTTGTGCAGTATATAAAGCTCCTAACACAGATAAGGCAAGAGCAATGCCAGGCCCCCTATCAACAGGATGAATGTTTTATGGGGCCTCTCTAAGAATAAACATGCACGCTTGCACATATGCACACACACACACACACACACACACACACACACACACTGTCAGACTGCTGTCAAAAAAAACCCATGGTTTGACAGGCATAGGGTTTAAGCCCTTATGTCAACCTCATGAGTGACAGACAAAGAAAGAGGGCTGCGCGTGCTGTAGCCTGTGGTCAGATCATTAGGTATGTCTGCATATGGTGTTTGTATCACCTCAGAGACCTAAAAGAGACAACGAATAATAATAGGCTCATCTGAGGAGTCAAATCAACCATGCATACATTCCCTTTCCGGGTTCCCCTTTCTTTCTCTCCCTATCAGCCTCTCTTTTTCTTCTTATGTCAGCTAGTTCGAGAATATCTCTGTGTGGATGCTCCCTAATGAATCCTGAGTCTGAGCTCCCAATCAGCAGTGGGTTACTCCAGCTCATATATAATCCTCATAGTAAATCCCAGGCAGGTATGCTCAAATAATTTAATTTTGCTGCTGAGCAAACAGCGAGGTCAAAAGATAAATGAGGTCATTGTTCGAGATGGAAATGGAAGTCCGTAGCATTTTTGTTTACAAGTCAGATACTGTGACTAGAGCGCAAACAGGTACATGGTCGAAATGTGAAATCGTTTTCACAACATTTTCTCAGTTGCTCTATGAACGACTCCAGAAGGGCCATTAGACTTCCCAAAGGAAACAGATGATAGGGAGGTTTACATGTGAAAGCCACCAGACAACAGAAGTGTCCCTAGTTGACCTTATGGAACACAACACAGCCTCACCCAAACAGAGCGTAGTGGCAGTTTTCTCTAAAGCCTTGGAAATCCCGCTGCTATGGATTAGTGCACATGTGATTACAGATTGTGGGAAATGAAACTTAACAGCTTTAGGTCTAACCTTTGCCCGATTCTCTGACAAACCATTCTGCTATTTCAGTGGCAACAATTATTACAATTATTTATAATAATCACAACCAATTATATCAAACGTTCATTTTAATTCCTCATTCAATTATATTGAGATATACACAGATCAGGCATAACATTATGACCACTGACAGATGAAGTGAATAACACTGATTATCTCATCATGGCACCTGTTAGTGGGTGGGATATATTAGGCAGCAAGTGAACATTTTGTCCTCAAAGTTGATGTGTTAGAAGCAGGAAAAATGGGCAAGTGTAAGGATTTGAGCGAGTTTGACAAGGGCCAAATTGTGATGGCTAGACGATTGGATCAGAGCATCTCCAAAACTGCAACTCTTGTGAGGTGTTCCTGGTCTACAGTGGTCAGTATCTATTAAAAGTGGTCCAATGAAGGAACAGTGATGAACCGGCAACAGGGTCATGGGCAGCCAAGGCTCATTATTGTACATGGGGTGCTTGTCCATTTTTCCTGCTTCTAACACATCAACTTTAAGGACAAAATGTTCACTTGCTGCCTAATATATCCCACCCACTAACAGGTGCCATGATGAGGAGATAATCAGCGTTATTTACTTTAACTGTCAATGGTCATAATGTTATGTCTGATCGTTGTGTGTGTGTGTGTGTGAGAGCGAGAGAGAGAGAGAGAGAGAGAGAGAGAGAGTGAGAGAGAGATCTTTTGAGTGACAAAAATTTGTTTTTAAAGTTCCCCATTTAGCTTCCATGTTTATTATTGCACCTATTGGTCAAATGTCTGAACTGCAACAAGTACACTTAAAAGTCCAGTGGGACAAGATTTGAGGTGCCCTATGCTTGGGAGAGGAGCAGAAGACAGAATGTTAATGAATTGACAGATTGGGCTACTTTATATTACACCATAATAAATAATAAATTTTAGACAAATTCAGATAGAAAGTGTGTCTACGAGGTAGGAACCATTTCTACTGTTAGATATGTTGCAAAGACAGAGGAAAAGGGGCCAGAAATGCATGTGGCATGCTTGTTTTCTCATACAAGGCCAGAGAAATTCTGTTGAAACTTGTCAACCATGGTTAATGATAACACCTTGAACATAACTAAACAAAGGTACTGCTCTAAAACTATCACTCTAAAAATATCACTAGACAAAAGCCTATGTGACAAGTCAAGTGTGATCACCTCTAAACTTAATTTTTTTGAGTCTTTTTCAGGCTTTGTCGCTAACCTGCCCGACCAAAATCTATAATCATGAGCTTCTGCTGATAATTACTAGAGAAATATCACTGGTATTTTTGTTATTCATTCAACAATGTGTTACAGCAATGCAAACAGGTTCCTCCAGAAGCCAATTAAAATGCATGCTGCCTTTTACACACATCTCAGTTCAGGGAAGTCCCAGGCCTAGCTGCTGCCTTTGTGCCTCGAGATTAAGTTCTTCTCCTTCTCTCTTCCATGGAGCAGCTCCTTTGCCGGTGGCCCATTACTAGGGTGATCAGGCCAAAGCCCTGAGGCAATGCAGTGCCAGTAGCATCTCTAAAGACCTGCTGTCAGACCTGGTCCATCTCCAGGTCTTTGTATGTCAGTCCATCCCTACAGAAATCACACCAGCTTTCTTACAAATTAAAGCACCTAGCTCTGCACAGTCCACACCGACCCCCAACCACCCACTCCCAACCCACACACACACACACCCACCATGGTTTTTGTCATTCTGCAGAGATGTCGATGTAATGAAAGAAAGGAAGGCTTTCCAAATCACAGCAGGCACATTTCAGCTTGGTGGAGAGAGACATGCGTTCTCAGCCCTGAGGGGACCCCATTCTCCATGGCTGGTGTGCGTGTATATGTGTGTGTGTGTGTCTAGGCATACATATATCTGACTGTGTGTTTTGCTGCTGAACACCACTAGGCATTCAGCTTCACACTCCTGGCAGCATCGCTGGCTTTTCCACTCGTGCTGTGACAGTATTCCATCACCACAGCTTTTTTCGACTTAAAGCTTTTTATGCCTTTTGGATGTGAAGCACACACGCTGGCTGCTAAAAGCTTTGACGGTTGTGGGCGTACGAAAAAACAAAAGCACTTGTTGACATTAGAGCGATGAGGGAAATGAGGCCACAGTCATACTTTTAACCTCTGCTTTCATCAGCAGATGTAACTCCATCCAGAAACAAAAAGGGGACAGTTTGGAGAGACTGGCTTAAAAAAAAAGCACTACAATAACAAACAAGCAAAAAAAAGAACTGAATTAGGATTAGCAATTAATATCAATCATAAAAAGGGCTAGAATTAGATGAGGCTGGAGCTCTGTGTGTCCATTTGTTGTTTTAACCCAAAGTTATAGTCTATATTTATATTGTGTTTTGCTCATTCAGGCTGTATCTTGTTTATAAGTGAACAAGGGTCAAATTTCACACTTGTGGAATCATTTTTTAAGAACACACAAGAAACTTTTTGGCTTAGAGGCTATACAATTTTCTAAAACTGTACAGAGCACTGTTTTTGCCATGTCTCTACCTCAAAATCAAGAACCTGACAAAAATCCATAACAACATTTCAACAACTCTGTATAAAAAATGTTTTTACAGGCTAGAAACGCTTCATTCGCACACATATAACAAAGAGGTGATTAAAATTTCACATTGCTCATTCAAGTTGACAGGTGCGTAATTGCTCTATTTCCACAACAGGAAAATCAATGACATGTAAAGCTCAAACACTCTATCTCACTTTCTGTCATAAGAGCATTTCAAGTTTGTAGAGACGTTTATAAATTAGCGTTGTTCAATGCGGTACACACTGAAAGTGCAATTGCTTAGGATTACCGCAATTTTAAACTGATGGCTACATTCCCATTAAAACAACAGTAGAATTAACTGAGAGGCTCATCACCTTTACCAAATAGATCTCATTTCATTCAAATAATTATCTGTCGAACCTACACCCATAAAGCTATACGAATAACAATTAATCAGACCTGGTTTTAAAGCCATAACTGACGGAACTATGTGTATTATAAAGTGTCAAGAACTGCTCAATATGAAAGAAAATGAATAAATGTCAGAAGAAATACCATTCTTGCAAATATCATATAGTGTCAAAAAAAAACATTTCAAAAATGTCTTACCTTGAGTTTAATCGACAATATTTATGAATAAATGGTTCACAAACCTGCTTTATAATCCAAGATTGTTTTCAAACACTCAATCCATCCTGTTAAACCTATGAAATGAAACCTATATATGAAGGCGGATTTAAATAGCAGCAGGTGGTTCAAAAAGCAGTAAATCAAACTGGTCTCTCTTCATTTCTAACGACAGAGTTGGACAAGATTTACTGTATGTATTTAATTGACGTTGACGTTGTGTGGGAGGTTCTGACTCTTCTCTATTTTTATTAGTAGTTGTGCTTAACCATTCACTGTCATTTCTGTCCTCAGGTATACTCAGACATAAAGCTATTTAAGATTATATATACAGTATATCCATAAATGGATACTGTATTTCACTATTTTCACTACATCAGAGACAGAAAAATAAATAAATAAAAAAATAAAAACGAGTGTCACCAACCGGGCTTGGCTGAGGCAGGAAGTTGTTGACGCGTGAGATGCTCCACATGCCCTCCAGGTACTGCTGAGCCTGGATGGTGACGGAGCTGAGAGTTCCACTCAGAGCGTTTCCTCCCACAGTGACCTGGACGCTTGGCTTGGTGTTGGATGCCCAGCCCAGACCCCTTCGCTGCTCTGCCACAGGCAGCATGCTATGGGCTGGGTGAGGGATTCTTGATGCAGGGGGCCTGGAGGAGAGTGTGAGCATACCATGGGTAGTCACTCTGGTAGGCTGCCCAGGGAAGGTTTTGGAGGGCAAAGCTGGAACAGTTGCCAATTCTGTGCCAGGGCACAGGTCCTGGAGAGCCTGTAAAGCCTGCTGTCTCAACTGTTGCACTGATGTTGCACAGACCGGGCACCTTGACGCCTCATGCCCACCTTGCACAGGCCAATCTGGGACCTGTAGCTGGTCAAAGAGGAAAGTGGCAAAACCAGGGTCCTGTTGAAACAGAGAAGAACAAGCAAGCAATTCAGAAATAAGGCTTTATTTATATATAAGAACATAAATCTTCCATATCAAGAATTTGTATTTCTCAGCTGATGTACAAGAAGGGAAGGAAAGTGTAAATGTACAATGTGAAGAAGCACAGAGAGTTTTTCATTATTAAAAAAAATGAGCTTCGATATGATTAGAGCTTAAAAATGAATTATCTCCTCAACAGAAATAGATAGACAGTAAAGTTTAGAAGAAAAGACATGGACTCACATTTCTCCTGGGCAATACTACTACAATAAAAATAAAGACATCTATTGCAATACTGCTACATTTATTTTAAGAAATTAAAATGCAAGTTACAAGCTGGCTATGATTGGTGCCTTGAAACACAAGAAAGTGCTAGTCTCTCCTACAGAGATGCATATAGAGAAACAAAAACAAATATTAAGCCTCTTGAGAGGCATAAAAGGAGCGAAGCTCTGGTGTTGTGGTGAGACGGAGGCTGAGGAATTGTTTATAGGACCTCTGAGATTCACACATGGATGGGGTAATCATGATGAGAAGGAGAGAGAGAGAGAGAGAGAGAGAGAGAGAGAGAGCACTGACACATTCACAAGGTTGACCAGATGATCATCTGCCTTCAGGTATTCAATGCATGTAATGTATATGGCCAGAGAATGACAGCTACACAAAGTAAAAAATAGCATGGTATGCTAACTGTCATCTAGGACATCTCCACACCTCTGGGTTTCTACATAGTGCTCACTGCAGCAGCACATAAATACACATAACACACATAATTTTCAGTAATGTCAGAGTATCAGATTACATTCATCTTACTATCAGCGTACTACAGCCTACCCACTTATGTTAATCAATCATACAATAAACACTCTGCTCTGGGATTTAGGAACAAAGGATATTTTTAAAAAATGACTTTGTATTTGTCGTAGATCATCCAGTAGTCCTACTGGGAGCAATATCTAAAGGCTTTGGCAGCTAATGGTGGGATTTGTTAAACAGTCTCCTTATGGAATCAACCACTCAAAATAATGCATGAATTTTTAAAGAGGATCTAAAAGATAAACAACCAGCTACTGTAACCTGAGAGTAGGAGAAGAGCCAGCCATATAACTTGAGGTAGCCAGAGGCCATCGCACCAGCTTTAATGTTCCTAGTGTCACACTCATACACAAACACACACACTCACACACAAACACACACACATATGCATGCTGTCCTGTCTCATTTTTTGCTTCACCTTTCTCTAGAACCTCAGGCAGCTTTTCTCATGTCGCAAATAAGCACTCCTTTGTATTCGGTGCTCTAACCCCTGTGTGCATTGTTAAGGCTTGATTTAAGAAGCATAATAACATTTCGTGTGGCGAACGCTTTCTGCTCCTGGTGCATTGTGGGGGTTGTAGGCTAGGTCATCACAGTGAGGATGGCAGGAAGGTTAAATTGAACTACAGTGAACTAGAATGCTTCAGGATGCAGGGATGGAAAAGTGAGGCAAATTATAAATGCAGCTAGTGAATCAGAAAAGGGAGGAGAAGGAGAGCGTAAAATGAGAGAAAAAGAGAAATGATTAGGGTTAGACTCCTGGCCTGCGGGTTTGTAGGCCATTGTATTACTTCATTGCCAGTCGCTTTATGAAGCTCTGGGGATGAATGAAAGCCCACACTATCTGCTGATTAGGAGCCACTAAAGAACAGCAGAGAGAGCTGTAGGATAAATGACTGCATGCATGCCCTCGGTCTGTCTGCCTGCTGAACTAATGATGATGAGATATAGGCAGAGAGGGGGCAGGGAGACAAGGGCTACAATGAAAGAAAACAGAGGACTCAGAAGGCAGTGGATATGGAAATATGGGTGATTTATGAGAAAGAGAAGAGAAACTAGGAAAAAAGAAAAAAAGATAAATGAAGTGGAGAAACAGAGAGTGAAGAGTGTAAGGAGATGAGAGAGTAACATCAGGCCACTTCCAAAACCTTGACCTCGTGCATCTGGAAAATATGGTCTCAGCTGTAAGCACTCAACAGTGGAAATTAAAAAGAATACAGACACTCATTCATTTACTCTTTTTCTATGCCAAGTAATAATTTTACCATCCACGTTTTAGGAGACCAGAGCACAAATATCATACCCCTATATGTCAACCTTATATATCAAGCTCAGAGCTTTCTTTTCAATCCAAGTCTACAGCTATAAATACACTAGCAGTTGTTTATTTAAAAGAAACAGACATTCTCATAGAATGACTTTCTTCATTTTTGGCAGATTTCTGCTAGTTTAGATTAGTAATGCATGCCTTAACCCTAGATTAAGATATGATTAAGACTTTAGACTACTGATTAAAAGGTTATGAGTTCAAATCCTGACGTTGCTACTGCTGGGTCCTCGAGCAAGGCCCTTAACCCTCAACTGCTCATTTGCATGAGTGAAATAAACTCTGGATAAGGGTATTTGCGAAATGCTGTAAATGTAAACACTTATGTAATAGTGCAGTGACCAAAAAAGTGTTAAATGATAGAAATGTTATATTTATAATTCTTAACAGTATTACTGCCTGACATTTCCACACTCTCTGCATCTTCTAATCAGGGAGCTACAATCAGGAGTCTTTTCTAAAAATAACAAAAGTCCTCAGTGGAAACTACCTGTTTGAGGAAACCAGTGAATTAAGTAAACAACGCTAAGATAGTGTAAAAAAAAAAAAAAAAGATTAGAAAAACCATTTAAATATTTACATTCATCTTAGAAACTAAACCTTAACCATGTCATTAATGTCTTTTGGACAGTTATATTCATTTTAGTGTGACCAACTGCTTACTGGTCTGTTAGTCTATTAACTGGTCAAAAAAATGTATTGTTCTGATAATAAAAATGTTTACAAATTATTGTTGATGCCTCACTTTACTTCAACGAAAACTATGTTCAGGTAGAGTGTAGGATACTTCAAAAGCTGTTAGAGACCGAAATCTAATTTCAGACATATAGCAGTTGCGACTGTGGTTATATTTTATGGAAAGGTTTGATCTTTTAGGCATAATATTGATCAGCTTAACTGCTTTATTTTGTTTTCAGATTAATGGTGCAGTATTGTCTACTGGGTTTGTACAGCTGTTCAGATTTTGCACAGATTAATTTAGCAAATGTAAAATAAAAATGCTCGTAGATATCATGAGGTTTGGACTAAATCACCGCAGAGCGGAAAAAAAGCATAACTACACAGCACTCAAATAATCATTACATTTGTTTATCAAAAAGTAGCTGACAGGCTCTGTAATTAGAAAGACATTTTTACTGCAACCCTAGTAATGACTGATGGATGAAGCCAGATATCATCCAGCCGTATATCTGAAAGCATATCGTATTTAGATCAGCTGTAAAGGGTTCTTCAATACAGAACAACTCTCACTGTATGCTGCCTTATCATGTCTCTGCACTTTAATTCTCTGTGTGAAGAAGCAGAAGAAGTTTAATTAACGCTGCGTCTCATTCGAATAATCCTTCCATAAACATCATCTACAAATGGAAATTTTTAAATTGTACAAATATGTGATTTGCATACAGAATGCACTGCACATGCTGTTGCTTTGTTAGACAGGGGTAAATAAATCATGCAGGTGAGAAAACATTTAGCAGATTCACCAAAGGAAACAGCCATGCCCATAAATAGTGTTGATAGTCATATAATAGACCCTTGGGTTTTTCCCATTTACTTCCTTTTGTCTATATATGTGTGTAGGCTACTGAACTCAGACATAAAACTAATGCTTTTTGTGTCTGGTTATGCTCTGTCTGCCATCAGAGCTTGGACAGATGCATAACAAACTGACCGCTAATGGAAGCGGCACACACTGTGCCCAGTGAGGATTCAGAATCTCTACAGTGAGGCTTAAAAGCAACTTAATACAATGTAAATACAAATTGACACATTGTTTTTCAGCTTTCTAGTGAACAGCTGGGGCCAGCAGGATGCCAGGCCACTTTTCACACAGGTAGGTGAAATAAGGAGTTTCCCCATGAGCAGGGGTGCAGGGATGACAAGAGCAGCTGCTGCTACAATGCCCACAGTGACACAGGAGGAGAGCAGGGCTTTCTCACGGCAAGCCATTAACAGTGATTACACTGACTCGGCTCTAAAGACCACATCCAGACCTAATCTCTACTGACCTTCTCACACACATGCCCGAGTCAATCCTCAGGATCGGAGATTTCTCTCGCACCAGGCGCTGAGCAGGACCCCTGTGGGCTTAATCACTCTCAGCAGCAAACTCACAAGGAGAACATGCATGTGTGGTTTGGTGATTAGTCTTTCCTTGCGTTTACCATTTCCACTGGTGCTAAAAGCTCCTTCAGACTGAAGCTAATCCTGTCAGCAGACTGTGCTTTCTAAACAACTTCTCAGCAAGCAGGTTGGGTTTTGACCTCGGATTCATGAACATTCATTCACTAAAATAATACAGCTCCAGCTTCAGTTCTGATGTTAGAGTAAAAAAGAGAAAAAAAAAACAGTCCATCCTCTTTAAGTGCTCACTACCACCAAAAAGAGGGAGGCATGGGCAAGTGGTGAAATGAATGATAAGTGCCAAACCATCACCCACACATTTTCATGGCAGTGAGCCAAACAGAGAGGACACAGGGTCCCCAGAAAAACATATGCTGGTCTCTGATTCAACTAATTTAACATGGCACAGTTGTGCACTATTATTTGACTAATGCTTCTATGAGACACTTTATCATAATTTCCACTATAAGTATCATACAAATAATTTAATTCAGTGCATTAAACACGAGGCAGAATTTGGAGGGCTGTACAAGAGTCCATTTATTTTTTAAGCAACATGTTCCAGTTAATCTGAATTCTTAATTGCAAGTTCAAGCATTGTTCAGAATATATATTCAAGCAATGCTTTATTATTGGTTAAGATAAAGCTGCAACATTTAATAAAAATTGAAAAATAAAAACTGAAATCCAAAATGTTATTATGCAGCCTTTATAAGAAACATAGAAATAATCACACCTTGAGCTACAAAAATTAATTACAGTATTAACTACTCACCACTTATCAGCATCATAGATAATTATTGTTGCAATAATTGAATACTGAATATAAGTATCAGGTGATATTGCCCTAAATGACACATGGGTATCAGATCGGATTTTATATACTTTCCATCAATTATCTGGTGTATGTATTACTGTAAACTCTGTGAATGTACCTGAGTGATAATTTCTTTCTTTTTATGTAGAGTCAAGTACATAATTAACTAAAACAAAAGTCGGGCCAGTAGTGATCCTTACAGCAATGGAGCTTTTATATAGTTTTGCATATATTAAAGGAAAGTAAATCAGATTTTACACTGAAACTATTAGTGCATCTATACTGATAATAAGTGTCTTCTATTATGCACCACTTTAAGGACTCCAGGAAAACTAAACTTGTATTAAACATCTGTTGTCTGTACCACTGTGGTGTGTGCAGGAGGCTAAAATTAGTTACACTCAGACATAAAAAAAACAACTCCACCAGAACACACAAGTACAGTGGAATGTTTTTGTGTATCCATGATAGAGACCATCATTACTTGCTCACTTAATTGCCTTTTTCAGCACACAGGCTTGCAAAAGAAACATGTTCTTTGTCAGAGTGTTTGGACAGCCCCCTAGCCTCACTACCACTCACCTCTGAGACTTGCCAGCAGTCTCACTTACTCTCAATTTCTCTCTTTCTCTGTTCCTCTCTCCTTTTCATGTATCCCTTTAGGTACACACCGAAATGCAGTACAATATTTTCTTTAAAGGTTTTGGAGTTTAAAAAAGATACAGCAAAGATATGAGATCTGTATAGACCCATTGTGTGCCAGTGAATGAAATTCTCTCCAACACATGAAGCACATTTACTTATATCTAATTAAAATTCGTACCGTACCTCCCATGAATTATATTCAAATGTTTTTGATTTGACTTTCTTTTCAAAGCCCTCAGTCCAAATTAGCTTGAACACCAAGTCACATGTTCAAAAAAGCACACTGCTGAAGATCTAGATTTACACTACATCCAATCAAAAACAACAACACTTCTCACTCAACTAAAACTCTGAATACAGCATTCTTCATGAACAATTTAAATGATCCCATGTCATTAAGCTGTTTTGAGCTTTTTTCACTTTAACAGCTTGTGCTCACATTTAGCTTACTTAAATTTCTGGCATTTGGCAGACATCCTTATGCAGAGCGACTTACAGTTTATCTCATTTTATACAACTGAGGTTTAAGGGCCTTGCTCAGGGGCCCAGCAGTGGCAACTTGGTGGCCATGGGATTCAAACGCACAACCGTCTGATCACCAATACAACACCTTAACCACTAAGCTACCACATCCCCCTTAAGGTTAAGTTTACTTAAATCTTGTGCCCCTTTTTCCTAAACGTGTTCATCTGAAATGTTCCTAAAAGCACAAGGCCATGCATGCTGATGTCATATGACTTTGTTCATGTGATGTAGCTCCAGTTTATGAAACTATAATGAAAACTACATTTTTCCATAAAGCTTTATTTAATTTCATTCCTAATCAGAAAGTAACGCAAACTGCTACATTCAGGCTTTGTCTCTCAGAAGACAAACTGGTGTGTGTTTATATATACAAGCTCAACTGCTTCCGCAAGTACCCACTTAAACTCCCTGATGAAAAGCTCTATAAGAAACAACTGATAAGACGATGAAAGTCCTCAGACTGTCTTTAATTGTGTACTTGATGTTTGATGTTTATGGAAATACAGTGAAAGAGCTAGAAGATCCTTGAATTTTCATTGCATACAAAATGCCTGGAGGAATGTGTTTGTGTGTGCATGTGTGTGCGGTGGGGTGTAATGTGCAGCATTTGTGCAATGTGATGCTTCTTTTCTATTCATGAGAAGACTCAGGACAAGCTACAAGCTGTGGCTCTGGGAATTTATTTACCCTTCGAATACAGTACATAAGCTAAGCCAGGTATAGAGTGAAGTCATGCATGAAATGACGAGTCGTCCAATGACAAAACCACAGCACCGTGATACATCTTGGCGCTTTCATTTATATTCTCGACTACTTCTTTTCCACACTTTAATCTTCTTCGTTCATGGCCCCTCTGACCTCTTCCGAAGACTTAAGAGCAGTTTTAATGGATTGAGGTAAAGAAAATGTTTACAGGGTACAAACCCAGCTCCCAGTTCAGCCAAACAAAACAACATGGAGATGTTTGAAGACAGCATTTATAGTCTGTGCTCTCAATTCAGAAAAAAACAAAGCCATTGCACTTTTACAGCGATTCATGACCCTCTTACGTACATCGCTTATACCCAAAAAGGACAACTGCAGGTTAACAACTAAATGGATACAGCAGCCAGTCCCCCATAAAATCTGAGCCAGGAAAGCACCACTAAAGTGATCTAAAGATTGATGATGTACTAAGAGATCATAAACAGAGATCTACAGCGTCAAATAACATAGGGTTATTTATACCTTAGGAGGTTTCACAAAGAATAAACTCAGAGGGGCACACTGTCAAGAAATAAATCAAAACCTTTACCCCTGAAAATGTACTGCTCTGCCATTCATCTACACCCATTAAATGATCGCCAAGCAACATTTGTGTATTACACCTCCTGTTTTCTTAATAGCTAAAGGGGCCCACAGAATCAGCCTAGCTTGTCTCGTCCAAAGAAGTTATTTACTGAGAAAAGAAGACAAACAGAAAAAGGAAAACACTCCAGCACATAAGATGCTGCCACTCACAACACACAAGTCCTTTGTATAGCAGCAACGTTTATCTAAAGCTACACATCATCATGCATAAAATAGATTTGGTCATTCACAGCTCAAACTGGTCTGAATGGACAAATTAAAAAGTGTGGCATTGTTTCAGGACTGTGTAACTGCCACATGCAACAGTCATGCATTACTTAGCAACATAACGTAGATTTCTTTCTAAGAAAATTGAGATGATGTCAACCCCAGTATGCTGGCACACATGGAGTCGATCTCCACTATACCTTCATAACTCCAACAGCTTGAAAACTATTTTTATGACATTATAGCAATAGCTATTATCCCATTGTACTTTAGCCTACCAGCACAACAATGGATCCTGTGACAAATCACGAAATTAAGCATATTAAGCAGTAAATAAATAAGCTGAACTCAATAGAGCACAATTAATCCAGATAATTCAGTGTGTCAAGTAAGAATGTGAATTCTGCACTTGGCAACGAAACTGTAATTTCCCATTATCCATCTATTAAGCAGCTTTCTTTGTGTGACAGGTATTTAGAGACCATGGAGCTGCTGATAGAAACATCTGAGGCTACTGCAGCATGAACGGAATGAATGCTGTCTTTTGGGCTAATAGAGACGTCTAGACAAACTCAATAAAGATGCTCAGATAGAGAGAGAATGCCCACAACCCATCTCTATCTAGACCAGGCATATGGACAAGTGTTGATGCACACACGTGCACACACACACACACACACACACACACACACATTACCCACTTACAAATAGTAAAAGGGGGTTTCCTCCTATTTTTCTGTCTGCTTTTTGTTAAGAGATTTACTTATCAAGAATAGAGACAATGGCTATTTAGTCACTGTGTCTAACAGGAACAATAGAGGAGGCTGTAAACGGCCTTGTAGCACACAAGAAAAAAGTCCCTTCACTCCACATTCGAATAAGTGAGGTTAGAAGGGTGAGGGCGGCCCTGAGTTATAATGGGCTGAATTGAAATGGCAAAATTACATGAAACGAGAAAAAGGCTCAGTGTGAAGAAAAGCACAGACAGGGGGATGATTGCCTGTGTTTTTTCAACTGTGGATTGCTCTCATTTCATTGGCACTGCTGTCTGGCCAGGCAAAAAACTGTCCTGTAGACTGAATATTGAAAAGGCAAAAAAAAAAAAAATGTTCATGTGTCAGAGGATTCTAAGCTCCGTTTTTTGCTTGAAAGTATATTCTACAGTCTAAAATATTGTTTGCACTGTACAGTTATGTCCTGGTCATTTTTCAACCATGCCTTATAATCCATCCAATATCATCCTGTTGTCCTTTCTAGTTGCATGCAGTTATCCATCCTGTGTACTTACTGTATTTCTCATCATCACTGCCATGTATTTACATTTTGTGTTATTCCATTCTACTGTATATTGAGTCACACAAATGTGTACACGTTATATATAGGAATAACAATAAAACATCCTGGTGTGACTTTCCCCCTGCGTCCCTGTATCTGACATTCACTAGTAATCACAGTCGAATCAAGCCAACTATCAAGACAATCTATCAACTATCAAGACAATTCTTTGATCCACTGTGTGAATAAAAGGTAAAATAAAAAGGTAATATGTCAATAACAAAAAACATTATAGTGCTGTACACCACAGTAATAATACATGGAAGCAGTGCAGAATGTCCTATCACAGGTGTTAGCGAGTATCAGCTTGGGACAAGGCTAAATCTGCATATGAATCGGAACACATTACAGTATGTGACCATTACATTACTTTAATGGCTTTGCTTCTGCTGGAGGCTTATTCCCATGCAGTAGCACACAGCGAGAGTGAACAATCCAAATATTACACCCACTCAGTACTCCAAGCAACAGGATTTCCAGAAGCAGTCTGGCTATCTGAATTTGGAACAATAAAAATAGCTTGTGATACATTACATCACTGTTTTCACTAATACAATAGATGCCTAATGTAATGCTCTGTCCAGGCTTTTGAGTTGATAAGGTTTACCCAAGCATTACAACTACTCGCAGCGCATAAATGTGGGATTAGGGATGCGTAAGCATGTCCACAGTCCGTGCCTGAGGGCTTATTTGCAGGCTCAGGGGTCAAAGGTTAAAGGTTGGCTAATAGGGCAGCTTGTGGAGGTCTGCACAGCAGTGCTCCCCCTTCAGAGACCGGCCTTCAAGTGCAATGACCTCTGACATTTGCTCTTTCCTCTCTGCCCCCTGCAATCATTGTGCACCAGTATATATACACACACGTCTACAGCAGCCTCAGTGCTTATTTAAGGGGTGATTTACAAGACCCCAGTACATATGGAGACACACATTCTGATTAAGAGACTAAACCCATCCCTTAAAATAATCACTAATTCTCAGTACTAAGTCACGAATATACATATGAGGTTCCTCCAGGAATTTAGCTACAGTTTTCATGAAATTCACTTAAGTTGCTTCTTAAAAATGTAATCAATCTTCATCGCATGTATTTATGTTGACTAATCAGGACTAAAGTATTTGCACATGCTTTGGCACTTCAAAAGCTCAAACAATCCCTCTCCACCCAAACACAGCACAGGAACAAGAAGACTTCCTCTCTAAGCGCTCTTTCTCATGCACTACAGGAAACAGAAGGCTCTGGCCTCAGACATTAAAAATGATCCACTCTTGGTTCTGCTGTTTAAATTTTCACAGGTTGTCTCTGAGAAAATCAGCAGTGCATCAGAGAAACAGCGAGTGGAATACAGTTCAGCTGAAGAGTTTCTGTCATCATCTACATCTTTAGAAAACACAAACCAACCGCACACTGTTGTGAGTGCTGTGTGAGTCCAGTGATAAAGCTGTAATGAAAGAAGAAAAAAAAGCATCCATGACACTACATACAGGTCTCCTTCAACATTAAAATGGCAATTTTGTTAAAAGTGGCTCCAGGCTAAACAGAAAGAGATTGTTGTCTATTGCCAAGGTTAATAATTATTCCCCTTTCTAATTAACTGTCTAGGTAATTCCAGACTATAGGGTTTTATGTAGAGAGACAGGCTCTGTCTGCATCTTTGGCTGGGAATCTAAAAGAAAACCTTAGAGGAGATGAAAGATATGGAGTCTTTTAGATGTGATCATATACACTGAAAAAGGGACACAAAGCAAATCATTAATTATTAATCTGTCAACATAATTTTTAATATATTCATTTGTTTACCTATCTCCCAAGCAGATTTACACGACTAAAGAGTCTGAAAAACAAACAATGCATAATTACCTCAGTATGTCTAAGGAGTTTCTGCATATAATGTAGGTCAACAAAGCTTAGTCATTTGATCAAGTGTATTGTCAAACACACAATGTCTAATATCACACAGTGTATCATTAACGTTGCATGTTCTTCACTGAAATCTATTAAAAATTGGTGAGTCTATGACAGTATGCACTGGGTGGTGTTTGTTCCTCTAGCTGACAATTTGTCAGATCCTCAACATCAGCAAAAGTATATGAAATATAGAACATACAAATAGATAGACAAATAGAAGCACATTACACAATAAACGACATAATATATCAGAATTGTAGTTGCGTTTCTAATTTTTTTACTTTATAGAGCCAAATGGATCTGTTATCTGTATTAATTTGTTTTTTTTATTTATTTTGTTTATGGCTTATTCTCGACTTTTTTTGTATTTTCTTTTATTCACAGTTATGACCATCACAAATATGGATAAAATTCAATTAATGAACAAATTTCTTCTAGCAAACAGGTAAGCATATCACTCTTGCTGATTATATCAGTATCCATGTTCTTGCGGGTGGATATTGAAAAATTGAATGAAAAATGTCCATAGAATAAGAGTCCATCAGAGGAAGTTACATATGAAGAGAGGTGTTGACTTCCCCTCACATAGCGACTCACATATAAGTGTGATGGATGGAAAGAGACAGAAAAACAAAAGCGGGCCGGCATTTTCGGAAGCACACATTGTGCACAGGTCGTAGAGAGCATCCTGGGAAGGAGGTCAACATTACTGAAATGATTAAGTGCATTCCCACAAAAGTTTCCTTTCCTAAACACATGCAGCAGGCCAGGCTCATTAGTGGGATTTACACAACTGCCCAACGCCTGTGTGTGTGTGTAGGTATGTGTGTGTGTGTATTACCTGAGGACAGCTTCCAGAACTGCCCTCCACTGTCTCTCTCTCAGTGTTTGTGTACCTAAGCTATCTCCCCTTACTTCCTGTGAAAACAGGAAATGACAGAATAGGAAAGTGCTATATGCATGTGCTTTGGCCACAGGCCTGTCTCTACAGTCCTGAAAACAGGGTTATGTAGGGTGTGAGCTGCAGTGGTGTTATTTTTAACACTTCAACAAAGAGTAGGCTGATCCTTTTCACAGCTGTTGACACTTCAGTTACTTTCTGCTGTTGAGCTGGGATAAGTTGATGTAGCAGCCTTAAGCATTGTTATATAATTCACTCTGGAGACACATAAGGGCCCTGCACTTGAGCACACTAGGAGCTAAAAGAAATTTAGAGCTACAGAAGAGGCTGAAACAAATAATAATACATATGTCTGTTGTGAAAACATGAGCTAATACAACTAGGCTGTGGGCCTGTCTTTGTGCATGAAGAATTAGATTTATGTATCAGTATTGGAAGGGCAGAATGATCTCTTTGAAGGCCATAGGAAGGTGCTGACAGGGTTTCCATGTCTCTCTGCACTCATATTTTTGGGCGTTGTGCGTTCTTTTTATGTGTTCAGGAAGCCCCTCACTGGGAGACACAACAAACCCCTCACAACTCTCTCTGATCTTCTCTGGGCTATTGTTTGAGAGTCAATTAAGCATTGTCTAGCACGCGCATACAAAGCGCCTCTCCTACACACTATCAAACACGTTCAGTCAAAAACAGGCACACTCAAAAAAGCACAGCAAGAGTAATGTTGATCTAAAAAGGAACATATTTACACTGCAGGCCTTACATTTACATAAATTTGTACATGTTACACATTCCAGTTATAAGAAAGAGGTTGTTTTTTTTTTCAGAGTTTTTCAGAGGACAAGACAACAGGAATAGTACCTTCAACAAAGGCTAAGGGGCGAGAGAATAATAACTCATGAACAAGCTATTTAGCAAGCACCTTTCCTGCCCTACTAATCACAGCATACAAAAGTGTAAAGACAAGAACCATCTGCATACCTACATGCTTGCATACCAAATAAATCTGTGAACAGATGCACAGAGACTTGTTATGTGGTGCACTGGATGCCTGGACATGCTCTGGACAACAGGGGGCCACCTCCTGATTACTCATCCTCTTCTTTCTGAGTTTCCCACACTCTGAAGACCTCCAGGCCAGAGGCGGATGTAGTTACTCTATGTTCACACACCTTGGCTGGACAGATGTCTCAGAAAATCCCACCTTTCTGTGGAAAGACTAATAAAACTCTGCAGGAATCTAAGGCCACAGGGACAGGATGACAACTTCCTTAAGGGAGCAAAAAAAAAAGTTTTAAGGTTTTCAAAGACAAAAACGTTACATGTGTTTGTGTAGGTACTCCAAATATCTGTATATGTAACAGATGAGTGAATGAACATTATATATGCATCGGTTATTGTGTAAAATTATTGCTCACGTTGAAGTTAAGGAATGTGGTCTTTCTCTTCAACCTTTCTGGCAAGCTTTCAGAAACAAAACCATTTCATGCACCTCCTACTTGGGTCCATTTAAAACATATAAATTTCATTCAACCTGCTGAAATACAGTATGGAAACAGCGTTATAAATCATTGGGGTTAAATCGTTCTAAGAAGCTTAATGGTCTCTTGGTGTGTATGAACACTACAAACAAAAAAAAAAACATAAATGGGAGCATCAGTAGTATTTGATCATTCTTCATGTCAACATGCTGGTGGCTTAATTGATCTCAACCACCGTAAGAGAGATAAGAATGGTTTGGCATTATGGGTAATGGCTACTTTAGGAGCGTGCTTTGATTAGTAAGAGCGATATTTGTATTTACTGTTCTCAACTCCCATCAGCAAACAATTTCTTCCAGACAAAAAAACATTCTGGGGAAGCCCCATCAGAGAGCAAGCAAGCAGACAGGACTAAATAAGATAAAAAATGGCTTAACACTGATAGTTGGCGTTGGCAGAAGACATTTTCACATCTACCACTCCTATTTTTATTATGGGTGCCGCACAGCAATGTAAAAAATGCTACACAATTACATTCTGACCATAAAATTTCAAGCATGGCATGAAAAGTTGTGAACAAAGGAACCAAAATGTACAGCATAAAAGCGCTCCTGCAAGTTCACGGTCCTGCCTGTGCTTTTTAATGGGGTGAGTGCTTCTGGAGCGTTAGTGCCGCTGAGGACCGGCGTGCCGTGATGTGCGTGGGAAAGACAGCGCAGGGGCTCGTAAAGTGAGGTGTGAGTTAAAGGAGCTGACATACTGCAGAGATAAAACACAAGCTCTCCAGGAGGACACTGCCATTCTGACATCATAAAACCTCACTAAAGTAACTATAGCCTGCGAGATGGACACGTCCACAGTGACATCATAAATAGTGCCACCAGAACAGAAAGGATAATACAGACCACTCTCGCTGTGACATCACATAGTAACGGATTAGAAAACTTTTAAAGCGACATCATGAACATTCTCAATGTAGCAGGCAGGACACTGTGGTTCAACAAAGTACTGCTATTCAAGAGACAAGAGACAATGTTTTCAACAATAGCATAGGAATACAACCCTTCGGGAGATGCTATAATGACCAGCTGGTGTTTGAACAGCATCACACCAACCTGTCTTTGATTATTTTCCTATTGCAGCACCTCCCATCATGCTTTAGTCCTTACTTACTAAGCCATGCCTTTTTAGGGGATGAGTGAATTTCAACATTTATATCTCAGAAACAGAACAACAAAATATATATTGCAGGTCTAAATAAAACATAGCATATACAGTAACACTATAAACCTGAGGCAAACAAAATAACACCCTGTGCTTAGGGAACACAGCAAAATCTTTGGATTTTTAGGTTTATATTATGATATTTTTGTACATTTTGGACAGTGTTGGTAGATTACATCACAGCACCTAAGGCTACTTGTTTCTTGTCATTTTGAGGTTGGACTACTGTAACTCACTCCTGGCTGTATGCCAGAATACCCCTGTATCTGATGCAGAATGCAGAAAGATTTATGTTCAAGCTTTACAAGTTCTCCCACATCACAATACTGCTGCTCTTCCCTCATTGTATCCCCCAAGCTCTCTGCATCAGGACTAGCACTTGCCTACCTGCTGTCATTCATCAAAGCCTTTGTGGTACCACCTGACTCAAACCAAGGTGCAATGAACTTTCTCATGCTCTTTCAACCATCCTATATGACAGTACACCCATTTGGGAATGCAATCTAAAAAAAAAAAGTAAACTGCATGTGAAAACCAAAGAAATTAATCATAGAGTGGACTTTATATATCTCTGTATTTTGTTCCTCTTCTGAGTTTTTCTGGATGCAAAATTCTTTGACGTTGTGTCACATGAATTACAGCCATCTAGTCTTATTCCTTCATGTGTGGTGGCTAAACATATAGCTGTTGTACAACATGCCCACATGTGTGCAATATCTTAAACATGACGTAAAATCAGAAAGAAGTTCACTCAGGAGTCAGAATAGGAAAACATCTAGCACTTCCTCAATCACTATGACGGTTTATCCCATGTCATCGTTTTACCCAAAGTTCAAGGCTCATCCTATCAGCAAACATGAATCTATAGCCTACAGTGAAGTATGATGCTCCATAGCTTCTGTGATCTGCTTTATCTTATCAGAATTCCAGGCAAGCAGCACAGAGAACAGATGAAGATGTCACGAGATCAAGGATCAAAGAAACGTGACTTCGAAATAAAATAAAGAAAAAAGCTTTGAAACTTGACACTTTTTGCATTCTTTGTGAAAAGAAAAATCAGAATGAGAATACAAAATAAAACATAATATATTTCACCCTACAGCTGTCACAAAACATGTACAACAGGAGTGCATGTCTCAGCTTTTGTACCTTTCCTATGTGGCTATATACCTGAACACTGTAGAAGATAGTGAAGAAATGTGAAAAGGGGAGATATTTGGAACTGATAGGTCTCTGCAAATTGTCCAAAGCCTGTCAGAGAGTAAAAAAACAGCTTTACATTTGCATGAATGGAAAGAAACCTCAGAAAAAAGAAAAAAGACTCAGAAAAAATGCCAGGTAACTGGAAAACATACATAAAATCATATATACATATAATGCAGAATATGATTTTTCTCAGTCATCCATTTGCCACACACTACGCACAGAGATTCTCACATTTGCATGCATACACACACACATGCCACACACATGATGGGAGACCCTGAAGCGTGAAATGAGCCTGGGCATGAACTTCGACTAGAATTTTCATGCTCAGATTTACAGAACCCACATAGGAGTGTGGGCATCAAACACTGGGGGATAAATAAGGGCATACCAAGGATGCATCACGCAAGCCACACACAAACACACACACACGCACAGACACACACATAGATGCCAACACTGTGTATACACATTCTCTAGACTAACATCACAGCATTTCCCATGAAACCAGGCAAAGCTTGGAATTCTAGTCCTGGTGATGCACCGTCATGTTACTTATGTTTAAATGATGAGCTACTGATAACTGTTATATTGATATATTGCATCAAGCATGTTGGAGGAGGAATAAGCTTCAAACTACACAGTGCACTGGAGTTTAGCAAAGCCCTGGTTTAGCGAGACAAATGAATATTTCAGCTGACTGGGTACAAATGAGATCCACAGGCAGAAACACAAGTAGCTCTTTCTTTGCTCATTGAAATTGCAGCAGTTTTACTTTGTTGAATTCAAATCGATCTTGGCAGCTTTAGAAAATGTGGCTGTATGACATTTCGCTCATATTCATAAGGATGGCTGAGAGATCTGGAACTCGTCTGGGTCAAATAAACTTGATCAATGTGTAGCAGGCAGGAAAAAACACCCAGTGCATCATGCTGCTACAGCTGGTCATACTGCTTTAGGATGGTCTGTTCCAGCTTTCAGAGCGGGTTTGCTTTGGCAAGCCAGTGCCTTGTTCGTGCCAATCGAACACAATCGGGGAGCCAGTGTATTAATGGAAAGGTTTTATAGTTCTAATGTGAAGCAGCCAAGGGACATCAGCTTTGGTTTGGCTTTACTTTTTTTATGATTTATTTTTTAACTGGGTTATCATGTCTCTCTCTCTCTCTCTCTCTCTCTCTCTCTCTATATATATATATATATATATATATATATATATATATATATATATATATATATATATATATATATATATATATATATTCTCACTGGTCAAACTTGAAAATGTAATTGTTATTGTGAATCTGTTAACTTTCATAAGACACTATTAGATCTGTGGGATATAATTAAGTATTTTCCATATTTTAATTTGTCTTCAGGAGAGAAACAGGCTGTTGATAGGAACAATATTGAATACAACTAAACTAGAAACATTTTCTACTATGTAGAAACTATTAAAATAACACTTTCTTGTATTTTTGTAAGATCCATTTCTTCAGTTGCAGGTGAGACATGATATGACTGACTGATTCTAAGAAATATATTAATTCCTGAAACACGGAAATCTGTTCTTGGAAGCACATTTCAAATACAGCTTCTTTTTTTGTTTATTGTACACCTAACAATTAGGGCTAAATGACATTTTACCAAAACTCACTCATGAAGAGCTACCTTCCTGCTGAGACTAGCTGTAAGACTAGATTAGAGTGTTTGAGCAGAGCTCAACTGAAGCTGCGCTGATGATGATTAGCAAAGGTCTAAAAGATATTCAGCTTCTGTTTCCACAAATACTCATTAACTCTTTGAGCTCTGCATGCAGTATACTGTCCTTGGCCATTTAAAATGTCTGTAAGTCTGCGAACAACAACAACAACAGACAAGCAGACTGCCAGATGTCTGAGAATCTAAGCTTTTTGGAGCCAGTGGGAGACGACCCACACTGTCCTCCTCTTTTCTTTTATCTAGTCTGAAATCTGGCTGCTCTGATAACAGACAGGACTAGGCATGGAGAAAGGAATGGATATTATACTGGTTAAAGGATTTCAAAATGCATTCTTTTGTTCTGATATAAAATGAATCATCTGTCACGTATCTCTACCCACTACTTTCAGTAAAATACACAAAGATATACTCAAGCATACAAACACATGTACAAATCTAAAGCTTCTCTTGAACCTGATTCTCTTTCCTACCCTCCAGCACAGAGCTGTTTCCTCTTGTTGTTACCAATCAACAACAGAAACTATGGTTATGACACCAAAGACATCTCTCTCTTTTTTTCTTTCCACACCTGTCTTTCTTCACTGTCATCTCCCCTGGCCCATTCTTTCATCTCATCTTCTTAGTGCAGCGTCAGTGCTCCTTCTGTGCTTTCTTTTTCTGTCTTCTCTTCCTCTCTTTGGTTATGTCAGTCATCTCCCACACGTCTCTCTCTGAGTTGTGACTGATGCCTGCTGCTCAATTCTGACATTTGACATCAGATTATAATTCTACAGCTCCACTCTGCTGTCTGACATACTGCTTATATAATCCTAGTGCTTTTATAATGCATCCATTTCAAGGCTATGTGGCCAGTACGGAGAGTAAAGCCCCTCTGTGATGCTTGAAATTTGGAGATAAAAGAGTATAAATATGTAAATACTGTTATCATGTTGCAGCTGCATTTATGAACTCTAACCCTAATTTATCAAATTTCTGCACTGTTAAAATCCAGATTTCTGATTACTGAATTCATGCATTTGGACTTTGTTAAAAGTGATGTGTGTCACTATGAAATATGAAATGTGTAAAGGTGTAAAGGGATGGAGAAAGGTAACGTCCGTTTTCCAGCTCTGGGGATTACCTGGCACCTGTTGTTCTGTCCACTGAAACCCTAGAGCACATAAAAGAGTGCCTAAACTGACAGAGGGGTCAAAGGGCAATCAAAAATATTTATAAAAGTAACCCTTAGGCAACTAGTCTCTCTCTTTCTCCCTCTCTCACACTCTTTCACTCTGATACAGAGACTACAACCAGCAGAAAAGCTTGCTTTTTTCAGCCCATATAAAGTAATATAAAGCACAAACATCACTGTAATATACACTAACAGCACTCAGCATCAACACACAGACAAACAGTAAACATTTTCTAATTACATTGCCTAATTTCCCTTCTCAACTACAATTTATGTATTCCTTCCCAGATAATAAATGTCTGAAAGGATAATCCACACGCCTCTAGTGGCCGAGACGTGTAACTTCACTTGGCATACATACTGTATATCTGAACCCAACTCCAGCATTTAAAGAGGAGACACAATGAGACTCACAGTCTGTCAATCAATAATCATGGATCAAATAGGAAAAATCACACATCAGTCAGTGCATTAGTCACTGCAAGTGTTTCTCTATTCTGTCCAAGGCATCTCTGTGTGCCAATCAGTTCATGCTCAACCTGTTATGAGGAAAATATAAAGATATCTAAGAAAATATCATTTATAAACTATTATTTATCTTCAAAAATATACAAAGCAACAAATGGAATTAAAAAAAGGAGAGAACATAAAACTCTTTAGCTTATCAGCTAAATACACAGCTTATCTTTGAACAGCTCCGAGTTCAAACATGTGCTTAATGTGCACCCCTGACCACAGCTTACACGAGCGAATCTAACACCTGCGTAGGAGTTTCATCAATCCTCTATTGTTTCCTGCAGTGGAAAACTGTGGTCTTTAACCTGTGGTCCGCAATGATGAAGGATTTAAATAGCTATAACCAGTTACACCAAAGGTGAGCGCTGCATGCTAAAAGCTCCATCTCCAGAGTGGTGCTCTTAACCTGCTCTCATTTATTCCACCCTGACAGGCATTCACATGTGTGTCCAATACTACCAGGCATTCAATCTCTTCCGTCACGCTCTTCCACCTTTTGGGTTCAGCTGGATTTCAGCATGTCCACTCACTGTTTCACCCAGAAGGTACATTTCACACCAAATAACCGGAAGGGCACATGTCAAAGTCTCTGTCACTGTGGAATGAATGTTAGCAACTTGATTAACGGTACAGGGAACTGAGACTATTCCTGTAAATTTAAGGGGTATTTCCGGAGGTAGTCTTGTAAAATATCCATGCATGTCACATCCCCTTAACAGAAATACGTGGTTTCTGAGCACTGGAGAAACGGCACTGCCTTAAAAATCAAGAGAGCCAACAAAAATAATATCTCATAAATCATAAATGAAAATTCTTCATAACAAACAACACAGATATTCAAAAGCTGCTTTGCAAGCCCTGTTAGTGCCAAGTGCCAAACAGCATGAAAGAGAGGAAAGAACTAAATGTGAAACCATTAGGGTAAACTGATTGATTTATAGCAGGTGCTCAGGCATGTGTAGGGCAACCCTTGCCTGCAGGGATCAGGGTGAAGGATGGGCCAAGCCTGCCGAACCAGGACTTCCAGTAAGAGCTTACCTTTCCCTTCAACTGGCCTGCCTTCCCATGAGAAAAGCATAGGCTAAGAAGAATAAATTGTCAGACTCATCAACTTCCAATTTAGCTATTTCCCTCCAGCATGTATTCACAACAAGTCTCATAGGAGTTCACATGAGGAACTTTATCATATTGCTCAAATACATTTTTTTTTTATGGAGGAAGGTGTGAGATAAAATTACTGTGCATTTATTCTGTTCTGTTTAATTTTTTTATTCATACTCACTGAATTATCCATACCAGATCTAATAATCTTATCCTGATATTCAATCCCACACCAACTAAACCCCCTGTACTTTCAAAGAGAATATCTCAGATTTATTTATATATTTTTTCCCTTTCTTTCTCATTCACTTTCTTTTGCACATATAATCAAGCTTTTCCAAGAAACAGCCTTTCATAATGAAAGACTCGCTTTCCCAATCTTCCCATGCACCAACGTTCAGAGGCACCAGTTACAGCCAAGGTAAGGCAAGTAGGTTCATGTCATCCACTGTATCAGGTGACACATTCAACCAGAAAATGACCAAAGGCTACAGGTGCTTTTGACCTGAAAGAATTTAAAATGTCGTACAGATCACAACACAGAGCTTGTAGACCCTTGGAGATCTAGTGACCAATTGTAATAGATGACAGCCACTTCAGCCCCACTAAGCAGACAATACAGATGAAAAATCATCCACCTCCAAGCAACAATTCATCTTATTAAATTTGATACCAGTGGTCTGACCACAATGGAAGAGGGTAAAGATTCTAGCCCATATAGTATGGTTGATCTAACCCAGGTGTTCAAGCTCCTCAGTCTTGTTGAAAGATCTCATAATTGTAGTGCACAATGCAACTGGAATCCAAGACTGGATTTGTAGAGTTCTCAGGTTCCGTCTTACTAGTTAATCCCTATTTACAACACTGTAATTTCAGCATAACTTCGTCCATTTGTGTCGCCCCTTTAGAAGTCACATCACCTATGCTAAAACAGTTCAAGACTGTTCAAGATTTTGTGACAAGTTAAGTACCAAGTCATTTTTTGTCAATGAATTCTTTGCACATTGTGCTGTGTTAAGCGTCCAGGCATTTCATCGAGACTGCCATTGTTAAGGCATTAAATGCCCTGACATTGAAGCAAATGAACTATTGAGCTGTGAGCTGCAGCACTGTGTGAGAAGTAGTGCCCATACCTTTGGCAAAGGAATCATTGACAATAAATAATAAAACAAAGGATGCAGAGAACCCTGGGCTAGCCCAGTGGAAAAATGCAGGCCCATGAAAAGCTGTGGGGCGTGAAGAAAGACTAATTGCCACCTGCTAAACACATACACTGCAGAAGACTATAAAGAAGCAGCTTGTCACCAGAGCATCACTGCTGACCAAGCGTTTCCTGGACCAAGCGTGGCTATCAGCTGTCTGTACAGAACGTCTCAGAAAATCAGCCCTGGGATCAACTTATGAACCCAGTGCTGTACATGCAACAGTGAGTTTGTCTTTTAAGTCAGTACAGCACAATTTCAAAAACTGCCTTCTATCAAAGTTGCATGTCAGCAGTATGTGTTGTTCTGTGTTTGAAACTACTCACACAATTGATACTGCTACTGTTTTTATTATATATAAAAAAAAAGGAAGAAAGGCCCCTTAAATGGTTTTAGGGTCCTGACTGTCCACTCTGCATGTGTATGGCTAATTAAATGTGTAATAAATGTTTCATGCTAATATTAGGCCCTGTGCCAATGAGGTTTCTGGCAAAATCCACATACACCACAGAATGATCATTAAAGCCAAAAGCACTCCACAGGACCACTGCAAACATGCCGTAACTAAACTAAGCTTCCCCATACACGCCTGGCTAATATTTAATAGATTTCAAGTGTGATTTTAGTTTGCTATATTAGGTGAAATAAAATGAAAAATAAAAACATATAAATGCCATATTAGATATTAAAATCTTCACATGAAGTATCAATCAGGCATAATAACAAGGTTGAATGAAACTTGAGCAGCAATTTCTTACTACCTTATAAACAGTAAAACAATCCATAGGAACTCATATCAGCCATGTGTCGGAGTTTAGGTCAGGTAAGCACACTGTGTCCCATTTGGACAATGCATCCTTTCTGCTCTTTAACTGAGGAAACTGATCCCCCCCTCCCTAAAAAGCAGCCTCCCATGGCGGTTGCACCCACGGCCTCATTAAGCCATCAGCACATAGTCTGATAAAGTAATAATCCTCTGCTCTAACCTCCTTCCGCCATCTCTAAACCTGGTGCAGACCACACAGGAGCAATGATCTGCATGGCCAGGCAGTCCAGAGCTTTTTAAGTTCCCATGCTAAACCAGTTCCAGGAGCCCAGTGATGGAGGAAAGCACAAGATAAGAAGGAAAGGGGGGAGGGTTTGAGTGCAGATATAACTAAGCCCTGAATTCTGTTTATCCAAGTAAAGGGACTGAGTATTGGATGGTATACCACACATGCACAAACACACACACACATACACATACAAAGCCTTCTCTGTCCTATCTGTTAACCTGGAGAAAAGCAAAAAGGGGTGGGGGGTTGGGGAGGGGGAAGCAGGGGTTCAAATAAAACTGGATGGAGTGAAATCCTACCTAAGCGTGAGATCTTCCTTTGAAACCACCACCACTAAATAGAGATGGAGGGAGGGGGGGTACCTGAGGCTAGCCTCAGCAGCAAGTCAGACAACAATAAAGAGTTGCAAGCCTATATTTAACAGTGGTGGGAATTTGGTGCGGGGTATACAGGAACACTTTGAATGCATGGTGAAGGTCAAATGGGTGTCTGTTTCCTCCGCAGACTCCACAGCAAATACAACCCCCCAATCCCGAGGTCTACAGACAAGGAGTGAGATAAGCATTGTTTTCCCAAAACAATGAGCCACTTCCAAACCGTGCTCTACTACAAAGACCCCTAGCCACTGGTACTCTCAGCTTAAGTGTGTGAAAGTGGGAGAGAAAAGTCTTGCATGAGCAACACTGCAGAAATCCAACAAATTAACAAAGGTCACAATTGCTAAGAGTTCAATGGATATGCTGTTAAGATGTGACAGTACTTAAATATAACAGAATACAAATATATAGACTTGGGTTTAGTATCACACTCTTCATGTTAAATGATTTAGGTACACTAGCATACTGTCTTCACAAGCGCATTTTTTCCTGTTTATACAGACTGCAACTAATCATGACCATGAGGGGGAATTCACATTTGGCCTTGGCAAGCGATGAAGGATTTCAATCATCACCACTAATTGAGTCTTGTATAATTCAAGCCCTCCCACTGCAGCTTGATGCTCACTAGTCTTAGCTAGAGCCAAAGAGCATGTGGAAATCCATAGGATAAGGGAACTAGGTTTGTTTTAGATGCTGGAGTAATGACATAGTAGATCTGGAGCAAATTAAGGTCACAAAACAAGAAAGCACTCTCATGTTTGCATGTGGTATGAAGGCTTTCAAATAAATAAATATGCTCTAAACAGTGGTGTAATTCAGCATTGTATTTTTTTTACTGTTTCCATACTCAGCACTCAGTGCACATTATCCACATAACAACCTCTGATTAATGCAGAACACTTCACTGGAAAAACACACAGATAACAGACCACTAAAAAGCAATGACAGGACACTGCAGTCTCTCAAAATGGAGTTCTTGTAACTCTGTGGTGGGAGTAATCATGAACAACTACTATCCAAGCTATCGCAGTAAAGCTCGCATAAGGTTAATAGCTACTAAGCAACTTAAGCCATAAATAATGTCAACTTGTGTCTAACTTAAACAGAATCATTGTTAATTTGATATAACACAACTTGTTTAGCTTCTGTGAGTGGAAAGGTCAGGAACAAAAAGATAAAAAGCATGATTCTAACCATGGGTACATGTCGAGTTTCCTTCACCACCAAAAACATGCCAATAGGTGGATTGGCTAATCTAAATTGCCCCTAGGTGTGTGTGTGGGTGTGGGTGTGCATGAATATGGTGCCCTTTGATGGGCTGGCATCCCATCAAGGGTGTATTCTTTCCTCATGCTCAGAGGTCAGGCACTGGATTCACTCTGACCCTGAGCAGGATCATAAATCAATGACAGTCAAATTGATTCATCATAGTGCGAATAAAAAAGAGTGTCTACTGCAACGTGGATATAATGTGAATGTTAGACGTGTTAACGGTTTGCTTTGGAAAAAAAATCTCTCACTCACCTGTAGGGATGTTGGCTCGGTGAGGGCAAGTGCTTGCCTCTTGAGCTCAGCCACAGTCACCTGACATTGCTTGCACAAGTCTGTGGCTTTAGTGACGTCGTCCCGGTCCGTCTCGGTGATGCTGACTGAGCGCGCGCCCTCGGGCTGGGGTCTGCTCCCGTATCGCCTCTGTCGCGGACTGGGCTCGGAGGAAGAGCAGGAAGAAGACTCTGCACTGGAAATGCCATCAACCTTGAAAAGAAAACATCAGAAATAGTTCAGAAGACAACCATAAACGCATGTTTTTTTAAGAATATTTTTATTATGGCAAAAAAGCACATAATGTTTCTGTTTGGTAAAAGTTTGTAGTGCTGGTGTTAGTTCAGTAGAGAAATTATTACAAGTCTATCCACAGGGTCTATTGTAACTTACTGCGGTGCGCTTGTTGCTGTGCCTCTCAGTGTTCTCAACTCGAGTCATCTTGATCGAAACTTTAGCAAAAAGTTCAGCAAGCTGTTTTCTTTTTCAAAGTAATTCCCCGTTAGACGCGCTAGTTAGAAATGCGGCAGCTTAAAAGTGAAAGTCGGTGAAAGGAGCATGTTTAGATCGCCATGCAAAAGTTGTGCGTTTTTTCGTGCCATGTCGGAGCGGAGCTGCAGTTTAGCCCGCTGTCACTGCGCTGCACCGTAAGCAGCTGAGGGGGCGTGGATGTACGTGCGTGCGCGCGCTCTGGCTCCTTCCAAAATTGCTCAACAGTACTGTAGCATAGGCGGAGTAGTAGCCTAATTTTACATACTACGAAAACATGAAGTAAGCCATATGCCTACAATACGTAACATGTGCAAGTGAATAAAGATTTTCAAATTGCATGAATGTTTCTATTAGCACAATTCTTACTATCGGATAAATTGTATTTTTATGGACTATCCTACACTAAATTGTATGCAGACCCATATTTTACAAGAATGATGTCATCTTGTTCGTGCTGTGTAAATGTCACCGTGTTGCTGCTGCTCTGAGGCGCACGTGAAAGCAGACGAGTTCTTCTCTGTTACTCTGGCGCCATCATCTGGTCATTTGTGCTATTGCAACTTACTCCCATGAGTGAAATATAACTATGGAAATTTTAAATATTTAATTATTTCTATCTAAATATTTGATGATGTAAGCATCGTGGTCACATGATTTGAAGTCACAGCCCAAATGGTTATCCGTTCTCCCTCCACCTCAAGTGTCCTACTTCTTTGTCTGTCTATTAGTCACAGACTGTGCGCAGTAATGAACTGTTGAACAGAAAGCTGCCAAGGCACAGAATCCAAAGATCTATAAATTCAGTATCGCAATTGACACATGCTGCATAATTTCAGACAAATATCATAGTGCTGAAGGACTGTTTAAGATGGGCATCAGATATTAACATCCATCCTTTCATTTATTTATTTATTTTTTAATATCTAGTTGATATGTGTGATGATTTGTCCAAATTTAGATATACGGATTTGGTCAAGTGACAGCACACGAAGTGATGATGTAGCCTACTTTGCTTTGTTTTAGAATCATTCACATGTAACGCATCTTTTGTTTTAAAAAAAAATAAACATAAGAAACTTTTAAGTCAACATTCATACAGGTTTAGGTAAATGACCTTGCAGACAAATACATGACTGTAGTTGTATTGTTGTGAGGTCTTCTTTATACTGTTTTGTATATCCTTTACACTATGTTGTCGACGGATCTATGTCTAGAGCATTCTATTACCCGTGGGTTTTCTCTATGTCTGCTACATGTTGCTATAGAATAGTATATGTCTGCACTTAACTATGTCTCAAGCTTCTTAGTGTTACCTTTTGCACATATTTGTCTTTTCCTCCATTCTAACTTACTCAGTCTAACCATTTGAAAGGTTTTGCGCGTGTCCTTTGCTACTGATTGCTCTTCCACAGACTGCATCATTACCATCACTGATTGCAGAACTTGTTGCCCAAAGCCCTGAAAGGATTTTTTTTTACCATTCTTTAAAGATGTTTTAATGATAAGGATTTCTAATGGAAGTAAGTGTAAGGAATTAAGGAGTAAAAAATAGGAGCGATGGACAAGTGAGTGATGGACAAGAAGAGCTGTTCTCTGTGCCTGACACTCGTGGCCACTCCCGCTTAAGCGCAAATTGAAAACAACTAACTTGTAGAGATGCTGAGATGCACTTACCTTAGCTTTCCGTCTTAAAAGATGACTCGTAAATCCAAATATTATATCTGAGTCCACGAAAAAGGTGCCCAAGTCAATGAGGGCCGGATTCGGTTTGTCCGATCCGGACGCATCTTCCGACTTTTGTACATCCATCTTATGAGCCTGTAGTGGACAAGGATCCCTTAGTCTTATGGTAAATGTGGAAATGTGGTACTCGCTATGCTCCACTGAGTCATTTTACTTTTCACCAATATGATGTTTTTTAAATCCAGAATTTACTTGCACCTCACATCCATCTCTAACTCATGCAAAGCGTTCCGTTTATCCTCAGTTCTTTTTCAGTTATCTTTCTCTGTTGATGTGAATCATCCCAATGTTGAGATATGTCCGAATAAGCAACAAACCCATAAGAAATCCACCCGCAATCCATGCGCTATGGGCAAACATCCTTGTGAGGCACTTTCCTCATTCATGCATCCACTGTGCATCCACGCTGCAGCTCTGTGAGTGGATTCAGGCAACAGTGATGAGGAGGACCACCTTCAGCAACTCCACCTCTCTTTCTCTTCCCTTGACTCCCTCTGTCTATCTCTCTCTATCCCTACGCCTTCCTTCCATTCTCTGTGCCTCTTTCTCATGAGCTCTCTGACTGTATCCCCTCATTCCTCTCTCTCTCTCTCTCTCTCTCTCTCTCTCAATCTCTTTCTCAGTGTGTGTCTCCTTCAATCTATCCTTGCGTTTGTGTCTTTCCCGCCTTTGATTTTTCAGCTTGACTGCTGCTAACTGAAGCAGGAACCAAAAATTCTGAACTTTGGAAATCTAGCTGTCATCTTGAACATAATTATGCATACTTGATTTCAGCTTTTTTGTACTCGTTTTGCTTTTCACTTAAGCACCTGAAGTCAAATGAGCCAGGTGACCTTTAATTAGTTACGCTTCCCTGCACTGCCACAAAAACTGTACGTTTTAGGATACAAACGCGTGTCAGTGATGTGGTACCATCATTGGTATGTCTCCTGTACCTGTAATGAGATAAATTTAATATATCTCACCTAAGACCTGGGATAATCAGATATTAATGGCCACTGGTGTTTCTTAAGAGGGCACATTTGTAATGCGTTTGTCTTGGGGAGCAAAATAGCTTCTATATGATGCCCTTTTGCCTAAAATGTATGTGGTTGCCACGTAAGCATGCATAGTCTGCATAAATGTTTTAAGCGTCTATTGATGCCATCGACATCTTAGAAAGGCTGCAGGGAATTTTGGTCAGCTTGTGTCTCAAGCCTGACGTTTTGTGCATAACAGATTGCACATCTAAACACAGATAAAATGAGTTTTATAAATGTGTCTTAATATCAGAGATTGTTCTGAGCCAGTTTCTCAGATCGCACTGACATTGCACTGACGCTCTTTCGTTTTTGCGCTCTCAGGTTGTGCTGCAATCGAGCGGCTCATAGGCTGAAGCTTATTATGCTTGATTAAGTCGGTTATATGCCGCTGTTTGTACACTGAATGCAGGACATTACAGCCGGCCTGTTAATAAAACTCTTATCTAGAGCACACAGAGGACTTCGTTCTAGATAAGCAGGTGGCCATTACTGCCGTAATAAACTCGTTTCTGCTTTGAAGAGTCGTTTCCGTCGCCCCATGAAGGGGAGACACTGCTGATTGTTGACAAGTTCGTCCGTGAATACCATTTCATCGCATCACTGGGATTCGTAGCTTGTGGTCGGTACGTCGTAAATTTGTCGCCTAAGTAAAACACGCACTCACGTCACGCACCCAGAGAGAAACACATGCGCACACACGAACACAGAGCGCGAGCGCACACACACACGCGCACACAATTCTTTTTGAGATGACAGTGTGGGCTGGAAAGGTGTGGTGGGGGTCACTCATACGTTAGTGTTTTAGGACCTGATGATTGCAATCCGTTGTAAAGGTGATTTAGCACGCGCAGCCGCTGGATGGGGCAGGGTCACCCCAGCACGCTGATGAAATTCCGCAGAGAGAGTTCTCAAGGGACCGTGGGCCGACATCTGGTGGCCTCGCCCGTGTAGGCATAGCGCTCCGGGCTCCTCATTAAGAGTGCTGACATGTCCTCCTCCTTTTCCCCCTCCTTCTCACTCATCATCAGAGCTCTTCCCCTCTGCTCCATAACAAGCAGCATTTAGCGAATATCGGTGCTATAGGCACACCGCTGAGATCAAGCGCCTTACTCGGATAAAGAAAGCAACTTGCAATCTTGGGCTTATGAATAATTTATTAAAGACACTCTAAAGAAAATGTGAGTGTAGTGACAGTGTGACATTTAGAGGAATTGTGTTCAGTGGGTGGTTTTAATTTTTGCATTTGCAGATTCGAAAATAAGGTATCTTAAAAGGGTTCTTATCGGGATAATTCATGGGATTATAGACCATGTATTATGAAAGCATGACAATCACTTCTCTGTGGTTCCTTCTAAACGTCTAAATGCGAAATAAATATATTATTTATTCAAACAGATGAGCTGCATATTTTCCACTTATATGTTCTTTAAGCTTTGAGGCCCGACAAACGGGTATAATGTGACATTTGATTTTTTCTCATTTTCACTTGACACAAATCAATATTCGCCTATTTGAATTCGGACCTTATTTACAATTCATGAGTCTCTTTATTCTTCTCCATCTTGTTCCTGTCTCTTGTGCCTAAGAGCCAGATAATCCGCTGGATTTGTTTCCTAATAGCTTGCAAGCTGTACACTGTGTAATGAAGAAGTTTGTGGACTAAGGTGTTGTTTGCATGGTCTTCTACCCTCACTGTGTTTGCTGTAATGATCACTTTTTACTTCACGTCATGAACTAATGAGACTTGATGTAAGGATTTAACGTAATAATTGAGCTTATTGATTTGCCTGAGTTTTCGTTCAGCGCTTGCCTTCGCTTGTTGTGCATTTGTCACGCTTAGACGCTTGTAAGGTTGGGCCCGTAAATCATCTGGACAAAATGCCGGACGTCTTCAGGATGGATAAATGGAGGAGAAATATGTTCCTGCTCTCGGAGAGACTCTTCAGCACCACGGAGAGCGCTAACTCAGCACAAAACTCACCCGGAAAGTGTCCGTCCGCGTCATTCTGACTCTTCATGAAAGAAGAAGAAGAAGAAGAAGAACATATAGAGTAGAGGTTTTTAATCTTACCTGGAAAGTATCGTTTTGTCTGCAGGTTTTCATTACGGCCTAACACAGGCCACACCTAGCACTCGTGATCAATAGATTAAAGTGAAATCAGCTGTACTCCTGCTTAGCTGGAAGGAAAAGCTGCAGACAAATCTACATACATACCATAAAAAATAACATCAACATACAATAATTGCAAAGGAGGTTTGCAAAGGAGAAAGAAAGAAAGAAAGAAAGAAAGAAAGAAAGTATGAATTAAGTTGGTTACGGTGTGAAATAAACACGAGAGAACACTATGACACTCCGTTTTCTGCATTGAAAATTTTATTTCCAAAAATACAATACAATACAATACAATACAATACAATACAATACAATGCAATACAATACAATACATTTATATTATTCTAAGCTCTCATTAAAAGCTCATCTATTAGTTGAGGAGGAAAACAAACGATTACTTATGATGTCTCTATATCACAGAAAATCACCAAGACTACACAGTCTACAGCATTCATTTGCATATTTATAGAACCAGCATTATGAAGTATAAACAGAGGGAGGAGCTCTTTCTTTCCTGCTTTTTTTTCCTGGAACTAAAGAAAACGTCTGCCTGGTCAAGTGGTCCTAAACATTTCACAATTTTTGGATAGAACTGTTGAACTGTTAAGAACCACTGAACCAGACAGACCATATGAACTCCATCGCTTCCGGTTAGTGAAGGTGCGCGAGGTGACCATCTTCAAGCTTGATCTACGTCCAAAACCGCCAAACTAATCTACTAACGAGTAGGTCAGTTGTACGACACAGAAGGTGGCGTATTGTGTTGTTAAATAAGGTAGAATGCGGTTTTCTTGACGGAGCAGTCGTCTTACCGAAGGCTGCTGGAGTTCGGCATCGACCAAGTGCGTTTCAGATCCTTGGTGAGAATACTTAAAGCAAATAATGATCATCTTTCTTTCTTTTTTTTTTAATCAAAAAAAGGTAAAAGCAAAACTGACCGCGCAAGGAGAACTTTCTCCGGAGTGTCTTCTCCCCGATGAGCCAAGTGTGTGACAGAGCAGTGTTTTTATACTGAGAGCTTAGGGCACTGTTCATACAAGTCCTATTCACTGAGACAGGCTGGAATGAAGGCCCTGCAGGTCAGACCGGCTCTCCTGGCTTCCTGCGGCACCTACTCCCCAAACACTCCACATTCAGCCTTGCCCAGGACACCATTCTGTCTCGTAGTTCCAAAAATGTTTATCAGTATCTTGCAAAAACTCCCTGCTTACTTACTACACAGTTTTTAAACCCTACTACTACTACTACTACTACTACTACTACACAGTGACAATCCTCCAGGAATTTTATGAATTGAAAATAAACTGTTTATTAAAAGTGAAGCACTGTGATTTGTGGATTTATGTCATAAACACGGTTTAAAACTTTCAGTTTAAATGAAAGTGTAGACAAAAACAATACTGCACACATAAATGTCTTCCATCATGTGGGTCAAGGAGCTTTGTTTGTATATTTATTCAATTAAATATTACATACACTATATGATCAAATGTACAGAGTGTGGGCATCTGACTTTGTCCCTCTTTGCTGATATATTAACCTCTTATAAAGTCTTCTGAAAAGGACCTAAGTGTAGCTGTTGGTCAGGCACAGGAAGGTTGTGAGGTCAGGCACAAATGTTGGTGAGGAGTAGTACTTTGTAGCAACAGGTTTGGAAAGGACAGCATATAAGCATATAAGTATGATGGTGAGGTGTCCACATACTTTTGATCATATGCTGTATATTACTAGTTGTCAACATATATTTGCATGTACATTTTTATATCTGTATTTTCATACAAATCTGATATAATAGCCTGGTACAATGAGGGACACATTATAGTGAAAAGAATATAGGTACATTCTCATCTAAGTAGATAGATATCTTTCTTCTTAGTCTTTTACTTTGGGTACATTCAGGACACTGACATCTGCCATGATTCAATCTACAAACTGCAATGTTTGTGTGAAACTGTGACAATGTACATACTAAAATGATGCAATATCGTTTGATCATTTCATCACAAATTGTTCTACACATTACAAGATTTATAGTCATCTTTCTTTCAGCTACTGTGGTATATGAAGAGATCTCAGGCAGCACATTGCAGAATGCTTGGAGATAATTGTACATAGAAATTATATTTCTATGATGTCAGCCTGCTGGTATCTGTAGATTGTTTAAGGAGGGGCATCCTATCTGATAATAGAACTGTAACTAACATTACAAATTCACTCTCATTAAAATATGTTTGTGAGCACAGATCTGGGCTCAAGAAATGAAAAAGAAACATACATTTTATTTATATATACAGTTCTATTATCAGATAGGATGCCCCTCCTTAAACAATCTTAAACAGATACCAGCAGGCTGACATCATAGAAATATAATTTCTATGTACAATTATATATTATAATTATATATTACAATTATATATAAAATCATAAATTTCATATTACTGTCTTCTAATTTTTTATTTTACATTTTTAGTGTGAAACTCCTTTATTTAACAGCTTAATCAGCAAGCCTGCAATTCAAGATATTCCACATTTTAAAACAAGACAACTTTGTAAGCATGTATATTCATGAGAGAGAGAGAGAGAGAGAGAGAGAGAGAGAGAGAGATTATTCAGCCATTTGTAACAATGAATACACAGTGCAAACAATTACAATGAAAATGTTTTATTTCTGCGTTTGTGCTTTTCTAACATTAAGCATAGATTTAACAACATTTCCATACTTGACAATACACATTCATATAATAATAATAATAATAATAATAATAATAATAATAATAATAATAAATAATAATAATAAATAATAATAATAATAATAATCATCTGACTACTTCTCTATGAGGACAAAAACGGATTACATTTTCTCAGCTCTTGGATATTACCTGAGTCCTTCATGCTCACGTACATGTTTGTGCGTCTTTAAAACATATCACACAGTATGCTGATGTGAATTGAAAAGAGACTAAATATTGCACAACTCTTTTGTGCCAGTTCACATAAGCAGATGGTAAATTAGCAAAAAGCCAAACCAATGTTGGCTAGTGCAAATCATAACACTCTTTCCACTTCATGACCACCTAATGAGATGATAAACAAACCTGATTACACCAGATATGGTTTAACAGCATATCTGAATTGGAACCGTTTCCAAATATGGGCTTCTCTAACTCACAAGCACTTTGTAAGATGTACAATACATATTGTAACACTCTCTGTCAAAGGAACAATCTTGGACCATAACACTTTATTACTTTCTAATACTGATGCGACATCAACATTTCTACCGTTATTGCTCGGTAATATAAAATGACATTCACTTATAATACTTGAATAATACTTGCTTAGTCCCATGTACGTACAGCCCAAAGGTAAAATAAATGGCTTATTTTCTAATGAAAATGATTCAAATTGTAATGACAAGATCAAATTAGGTTTTAAAAAAAAAAGGATTAAAGGAGGGATTGATAAAAACAGTTTTCTGCTCCGCTCATAAAAAAATTATTACTAATACCCTGTACATTTCCAGCAATCAGTACTCTTTACTGATCTTGTGTGATGTGATCCAGGTGCTATTATACTATAATTATCATGAGCAAAATTCCAAAATCCTCTCAAGCGTCCATCTTCTGAAGCCTGACTTCCTAATTCTGCAGCCTTTGGTTTACTCGTTTATAAAGTAAAGCAGCTTTGTGAAACTATCTGCTGTAATATCACTATACAAATACACTATACAAAAAGCAGCAGGGAAAAAGGGAAGGATGCTGATGGGATTGTCTTCTTAGGATTTCTGTGGACAAGCTGAAAACTCGATGAAATCACCATTCTGGAAAAATGACCAAAGAAAAGAAGAAATCATGAAGGTTCCAGCTTCTAAATATAAAACATGAAATATATTTTACATACAAAACGAAAATTAAGATTAATATATTAATTTTGCATTTTGGTTAGTTACCTCCAGATCATATCATTTAATTAGAACAGTTTTAAACAATAGACCTCATTTACCCGTAGTTGCTGGGAAAAAAATTACATCCTCATACCCTTTTAATTGGCAACGTTGAAATATAATAAGCAAATTAGCAACAATTGATAGGGTCACAATTTAAAAAAATGCGAGTGGAGTGACACAGAGGTCAGAATATGCATCCCAAGCATTTGGCTGAAACTTTGGATAAACTAAGGTTAGAATAGTTGAAGCTTTTATTTACAGAACAATTTATTTAAAGAAGAATGATTAATTAGCTGAAACCAAAACGCGTTCATGTTAGCTGCTCATATTACAGCCTCCGACATTTCAGTACGGCAAAATAACAAACCAGGCACTAAAAGAAGGGGTGGGTGATCTGTTTCCCTCTAAAACGTTGCATGTTGTGCTATAAATACAAGCAAAAACCAGACTCTAAATAGACAATATGTAGTATTGTGGCTTTAAATAAATAACACCAATAATAAGACATTAAAATTTACCTCCTCGATTTCATCAAAAACCTGAAAAATAAAAAATAGTTATTGATATTTGGAAAAAACAGAGAATGCAGAAAACAGCACATGCTACAAGACTATGACATGAAAACATACATTTTACCTCAGAGGACAAACAAAAGGATGACAATTCACACAGTTCAGGGTGAAAGTGGAACTTTCGGAGACATGAAACACTGACTATGGATCAATGCCACAAAGGTCTTGTGGCATTATGTATTTCATGCATTTCATGTAATCAGATGACTACAGATATTAATGTATTAAAACCTTTAAAGGTATTCAGGAATGAAATGGAACAGAAAAAAGAAAAGTTCACCTCAAAACCCTCATCTGTCTGATGCTGTGTTCATGCACAGTAGCAACAAGAAGGAATAAACAAAAAAAATCAGACTGCTTTATCATTACTGATCTCTTTTAATCTGTCTGAAATTGGCCATGTAATTCAAATCAAGCTGTGGTGTTTTCAGTTTGTGTGTGTGTGTGTGTGTGTGTGTGTGTGTGTCTGAAAGAATTACCTGAGCTCGGTACTGAGCAGCTCGTTGAAGAAACTGCACAGCTTCCTCATTTCCAAACTGCATGGCCTGCATAAGAAGGACAGAGACTGGGTTATATTGAACATTTAGAGAGTTACGCAGAGACAGGAGACAGAGGTACTGGCTCATATCTTAGTATATCTATATATGTATTGGCTACATCTTTAAACGTTTATAGCTAAACACTGACACTAAAATGAAGAAGCTACTTTTTTTTACTGGCACAGACATTTCATGCCACATACAGTGAACAGTGTATGAGTCATAAGAAGGGATGCTAGTTATACTTACCACCTCTATGGCTATTTGCCCATTATAACTTGGCATAGTCAGATCGGCTCCAGCTAAGTGCCAAATCTCCAAGCCTTCCAAGTCTGCGTTTGCTGCCAGACTATGATACAGACACGCACACACACAAACACATACTCATTTTGATCAAATACAGATTCCTGAAAAGTGCACACAACAGTCCTGTTAATTTGATGTACATCTTAATGATCTGTCATTAATGTCTGATGTTTGATGAATGTGAGAGTGTTAATCTGAATTTCTTGCCATTATAAGGTATAGAAATTGTGAAATAAAAGCATGTATCTCTTACATTTGTTTTAAACCTCAAATACCAGGCACATACTATATCTGCTGTATGCATGTAATGTAGTTAGGGGACATTCTAAAACCTACGAAAGCCTTGAATGACTGGTCAAACCTGCGTGAATGCTACACAAAGGAGGAGTGGGGGTTAGTGTCTGTCACCTGCAAAGCTCAGTTCCAGCACCTTCTATTTCTTCAGGAGAAAAATGGGCTCCTGTTTTTCTCAGTAACTTCACCACGTCCTTGTGTCTATGAGAGAGGAAAAATACGAGAGTTGCATGCACAATAGTCGAAACTAGAACTGCTGAGATCTTGTTTTGCCTGTGATACAGCACCTTCTTGTTACTCTTTCAAAGGGTATTGACATCAAGCATACAATCCCATACTGAAGAAGAACCACTTCTGTGTGAAGTCAGCCTAAGGTTCCATGGACACAATAGCATGAAATGGCACCAACTCTAAGTAATAGTGTTAGGTAACCTCAATTTCGAAGGAAATGTATTTTTCTAGTGATTCAGGCACTGAAAACCTGAAAACTTTCCAAACTAAGGAAAGTTTGCTCGATTATGTTTGATTAACCCTTGCTCTTAGCAACTGTTGGCACAAGAGTTTAGTGGCTGATACTACAGCACAAAGGTGCAGACAGGCTGGGACAAGTCGAGACATCACACCACAAACAAACGTACCACGGACGACATTGAAAAAGATTAGCGACGACTGTATCCCAGAGTGACAGCTTTGCGGTAAATGGTCGCCATTTGACAATGAAGAACTGAAAAAAACAAGGATCAATGCTATTAAAACATCTCATTATACTGAAATGAAACCTGCGCTTCTCCAGACAGGTCTGAATAAATCTTTAGCTTGGAAATATTCATGTTTCTCACATAATGATAGGTGTGTTCCACCACTAATCTATTTCAGGGCTACAGTTTGGCCCTACCCAGCTGTATATGTTTCCTTGTAATTCACTCACAAAACTAGTGGCTGTTGTATATCCGGTTAGTCCTACCTCTACTAGTCATAGTATCTGTCAGTCATGAAGAGAGTAGCAGGTACGGCTGGTTTATATAACACACCTTTTAGCATTCTACTTTTCTCTTCCTTATAGCAACACGACACCATCTGTCACTGTTAGAAGCCAAGCGTCTTCAAATGCTTTAGCTTTAGATAATTCTAAAGACCGAAATTGCCTCTTACTGCTGATCTTTCAGTTTAGAGCATCGATGCAAAGGCAAAGCTTTGTGGATGCATATAAAAGAAAACCTAGTGACCTTGCCCAGGAAGAAGACGCAACAAGAAACAGCAGTGTCTCTCCTGAAAAGAAAAAACACAAAGGATGGCGATACTGCTTCCCCGAGATCTAAACCACTCCCTCAGGAACGGAAATGTGCCCAAGGTCTCAGAACACCAAGGAAATATAACAGCGGGAATAAAAATAAGCACCAGTGACTGACTGTCTCATGCTCACTCTAATTAAATGATAATTGTTGTCAAGGCCTTTAAGGAGTCTCTCTAATTCCTGCACACACGCATACACACATACACACGCACACACTTTTACTCCCTGCTGTGTACAACTGTAATTTAGTTACAACCCCTCCCTTCTACCTCCTTTAATGAGGTTGATATCTCATCCTGGTTTGTTTGTATGTAACGTCTCCACAGAGAGAGATGTAGAAAGACTATTGATAGCCTGTGTAACATTGGAGAAAATGAAGAGGAAAGAAGCTCTGTCCTAGTTTCTTGAGCCGAGCCGTCATTTGGTGTGCTCAACAGACCGTACGATGATCATTAGGATTGTGTGCAATTAGGCCAGCTGTATGTCTAACATTTATGTTTGAGGGAGTTTGTAAGGGAAGCACACAGCGAGATTGTTGATCATGAAAAACAGACGGATGAACAGAACTAAAGGCACCTTAGAAGCAAAAGAGCCTCCAGCCTAATAGATTCACAAACTCTCCATCTGAATGCATATCAGTGCCAAAAAGCAAGCCAGACAACCAAAACAATCCTTTCTCTAACTGTGATGACTTCATTAATTCCTTCATCATCAGAAGGCTTGTGGTGGATTCAGGGGAACCCTGGGACTGAGTCAGGAACACACCTTGGCTGGGACACAAATCTAATACAAATCTACTGCAATTACATTAACATGCTTGAGGTTTTTTCTTACCCAAGTCACAATAATCTTTGCATTATGAAGTAAACACAGAACCTTAGATGAACTGGAAATACACTTGTTTACTGAACCAAACCTGTGCGCTGGTAAACAAGCTGAAACCATAAGGGTTCTCTGACACTGTTCTCTTAGGTAATTCAGAAACATGGAATGTGATAACAGTCCTGCAAAACGAGACACCCACGCACTCTCACCCACTCACTAAGACTCGAAGCTTTCTTTCAGGAACCTGTGTGACAACACATACTTTCAAATGTATAGAAACGTTCACACAGCATTCATGGCGAAAACCTTTAGAACCTCGCGTACACACACAAACCATGTACACGTCTACACACACGTACGTTTTATGTAACATATATAGAGCTATAGGCAGCTGAATAATATAAATGGGTATAAAATGTTCTGAAAATTGCTTGTGATTAACTAGCTTAGAGAAATTCAACCTTTAAACGAACTAAAGTATAGCAAACCAGTAGAGAGCCCCGTAATGCTAGATAATGCGAGATTGGTGAAGACAGAGGAAGGAACCTGAGAGACTTCCCAATACTGAATCTCTCCAGATTTTCCAGGGACTGTGGTCCCCCCTTCTGAGCTCTCCTTTTCAGCTCAGGTACAGATTTTCAGTGGGGTTTAGATCAGGGGTCTAGGACAATTATTTTAAAAACTTGGTCACTTAAACAATTTAGTGTGTATTTGGATGTTCCACATTTAGTGCAAAAGCAGCCAGAATTTCCTTGAAAATCTTTAGTACTTAAACAAATACTTCAGCATACTTTACCTTGTGTGCTGTTTAATTTCCCCATGTTAGTGGATGACTGAGGGATTTTGGCCTCCGTGTCATTTATACCCCAGGGAAAAACAAAGATAAACCTTTTATAAACCCTTTACCCATCTTTACCAAGGGTGCCAACATTTATGGAACAGAATGCACAATATAATCACCATTTTACCTGAAACGAACAGCATTTCGAAGAGGTGTGTTCCCATAGCGATCTTTGGCATATACGGTGGCTCCCTGGCTCAATAAATACTGCACTAATTTGAGGTGACCCTCACAGGCTGCGATATGGAGAGGAGTCCGGCCATCGTAGTCTTCCATGCTCAAGTTTGCTCCCTGTAGAAAGAGCATTACTATTTAGAAATGAAAATTAAGCAAATAAATCAGTGCCATTTGTGTTAATGATGCCAGTTTGTATACAGTTGAGTACAAAGTTAGGCTTTCAAAGAAGTGTGTTAAGGCGTTAATAGGCAAAAAACGAAATGATATTTCCGACCACTATATAAACGTGGATTCTAGATTTCTAATTCTTATTTTGATTTTATTTCCATTTATTTCCTGCTCTTTTAGTATTTTTCCCTCTTGTTACCCTAAACCAGCTCTATAAAAGCTCAGTATTTTTCATGTTTAGATCTTGTTGTTGTAGATGCATGTTGTTCATATTTTATGGATTTTGATTGTATTGTATTGAAAGACCAAAACTAGTTTCAAAAAGGATCTTGTGTGCATTAGGTGCTAGGTCCAAGTCTTAAAAAAAATATATGTGTGGACTTGCCAATTATTAGACACCTTAAATGAGATGCATTCAAATAACTGAATCACACCGTTAATAAACACTGTATTATGTTCAATATTACTGATAAAACTGTAATTTATTTTATAGTATAGTTTAAAACAGGCGATTGTTTCATCCTGTGGGGCATTTTGCTAGCATGGTTCAGATCCACTTTTCTCACTTACAGGAAAGCACCACTGCAAATCAATACAAAGTTATTCTAATTGCTCACCATTATCCTATGATGAAGCACTGCTACCCTCATCATGGTGATGCCTTCCTCAACCACAGGACACAAGGGTTCACTGAATAGTTTAATGAGTGCAAAAATGACGCAAGTCATATACTAGACACCAGATTTCAACAACTAAACACTTTGGAAGATGTTGACAGACGTATTAGACAGCACTCTCCTCCACTATCATCAAAACATCAATTGAGGAAATATCTTTCGAAAGAACGGTGTTCATTGTTCCAGTATAGTTTCACAGACTTCTTGTTTAATTTACAATTTTATGCTTATTTACGCCAAGATGCCTTCAATCTGGTGGGCTATACTGGCAAAGCTGGATTTTATTACAAAGCATTCATACTTTTCAGTTCAGCCCTGAGGAAAAATTCAAAGTGCCAGTTTCAGCATTGATCGGTTACTCTGAAAAAGCTAAAGTCAATTGCATAAGTGAGGCTGTATGGAGTGCAAGGTTATCAGTGGCAGGTCTTTACAAACATGGCCTGGATGCCATCTCATCAGTGCATTAGAGGCCTTATCGCAAAATGACCTCTACCTTGACAAGACAAAAACATGTTTGTTTTCCTCTTTTCTCTTTAATCAAGGGAAGCACGATAGCACTGTTTTCTCTGGGAGATAACACGGCGGCTACCTGGCTTCTTGACGTAAATTTTCTCACATAGCCATTTATGCACTTGAACATACAGTATTTCTATTATCTATGGTGGGTGCATCATATGGAAATATTTTGTGTACAAGCGTATAGTCAGGAAAAGATAAAGCACGTCTAATAAATCAAAATAAATTCCCAGCACATTTAGTGCATACCACTGCTATGAACTCAGGAGGAAAATAATTTTTTACTTTGACGTGATAAGTGTCCTCTTTGTGTGCGTGCGTGTGTGTTGGTCCAAAACAGGTGTGAAAACTGGTCTAAAACAGGTCTCGGGAGTTGGTTGAAGACATGAGAATGCTTGAAGGAAATGGTGACAGGGCAGAGCCATTCCATTCCTGACTGCAGCATAAATGACTTTTGTATCTGATGTGCTTGATAAACACAGCCTGAGATTCAGAGATGAGCTCTTTGATACCAGGCCAGAGAGTCTTACCATCTCTTTAATTGCCTCCAGTGCCTCAACATCGCCAATCTTAGCAGCAGCGCAGGCTAATGTGGGGGTCAGGGCATCACGGATAGCTTCCAGCTCCTGAAGACAACAATGTTTACAACAATCAGAACTTCAAAGAAATTCATCATTGCAAAACTAGAGAATATGATCCTGAGGCACCAAATAAAACAACTTTCCGAGAATGAAATGTGAATAGAATCAAAACAAGTCTGGTTGCAGCACCTCTTTGCAGCTGATGCTGAGAGATTTAGCAATGACTTGAATGAAGCGACTGTCACTGAGCGTCAGCTTGGCCCCCTTCAAGTGAGCGATCATCTCACCACGCAGATTTCGGCTCAACATCTGCATGCCAAAAACAGGTAAGGTAATCAATGCAGCATAAATTACTATAAAAGCATCCACATGAGAGCTTTCTGCCAGTTCACCTCTTACACATCCAAGACATTAATTAAATTTAAGCACCTATAATTAAATGGCTCAGCTGCACTTTTAAGAGTTGGAATAAAACTGTCATGGGGCTTGGTTTCCCTGAGCACTGAGCATTAGGAGTGATCCAACTTGAAAAGGTTCTCTATTATGTATCTACATATCAGACTACAGTGTAAAGTCCAGAATACCTTCTTTTTCTCTTGAGTCGTTAGGTCTTTCCTGGCCAGGATGTAGGAGAGTTTGGACAGAGCAGCTTCTGGAGTCATATCACCCCCAGGTACCAATCCAGCATCAAACAGGGCCTGCAAAGTGGTATTATAGACCAATTAAAATATAAATAAATAATTAATAATTCTATTAAAGAAGCTGGGCTGGATATAGAATGGTTTTAGCTGCTTTTTTAAGATTTGTTGTTTGATACACAGGATCATATGCACCACATACACACCTTCCCAGTGGCATATGATGTGGTGACAGAGCCTCGGAGACACTGGGTGCAGTTGACTATGATAACTCCTCTTTCCGTAGCTTTCCGGAACTCTTCCAGCAGGTCTGAACGGTTATCAGGGGCATTACCGCTGCCATAGGTCTCCAGCACTATCCCCTCCATGGGCGGCTGCAGGAAGGCTCGAACCTGGCCAAACAAGCAATTGGGCACACTGATATTGGTCCTCTTACTTATGGTCAAATCAAACAGACCATGTTTTAAATTGTTAAGTTCAACTGCATGTACAATAACAGACACTATAACAAATATATTAAAATTAATTACTGAAAAGCATGATTCAAAGATATACTGCTAGTTATCAGCAATTTTTCAAGCCACCAACTGAGCTGACAAAAGCTGTGAGCACAGTGTGTTAATTTTGCCCTCTGCTGTAATGGGTCCCACAGGGAGCGCCACAATCACTCCACCACACTGCCACACTTAAGAGCCTGTTTGACCCAATAGTCCCAGAGAGAGAGGAATTAACGATGCTGGAGATTGAATTAAAATCTTGTCAACCCCCACTTCACTGTAGCACATCTGGAGTATCTCCTAACCACCTGACCAGCCAAGGACGGCTATCACACAGACACAAAATCCCTCCCTACCTGAGAGCAGCAGTTCTATGTTACTCCTTAGCATTGCAGAGAAGATTTTGCAATAAATAAATAAACAATCTCTAGTGGTATAGCAAACAGAAGTAGAGAAGTATTGCTTTCTCAAGTAACATCAACTCCGAAACACACAAATCTGCACACATTTGTAAATAAACAATGACAAACAAGTAGAAATTATGCGTGTGCTATGTTCTATTCCTAAAGCCGCATATGAAAATAATTCCTGATTTCCTATTGTACAACAATGGTCCTGCTTAAATATTCTTACTACTTCAATAATCAGCAGTGTCCACAACATCCATTCACCCTCATTGCGATAACAGTCCTGACTTCAACCTATGCCTCTGTAGATAAAGGAGAACTACCTACATGAACATGAGAAGGAATCATATAAAATCTACACCGTATAGGGACCTGGAATAAAAAAGCCCTTAGGCCATAAAAGCTGATAAAAAAGCTATCGATGCGTAGCGTGGCAAAAGAGCCAGATTGAGGTAGTAAATATGTGCTCCTTCCCCCCTCTCCACTCTTCAGGAGCGCCTGAGTGAGAGTGCGAGCACGAATCCCAACTCCTCACTCCTTTGTGAAGAATTAGACATGCCTCATAACTCTGTCTTATTACTAAGCTATCAACACTGGTCACAGGCAGGTGAATCTGTCATACTGCAAATCTCGAGAGCAGATATGTATACCGAGGAACATGAGATTTTACAATGAAATTAGACAAATTATGCAGCTGTGTTGCAAAAGTCAGCCGCACAAAATCGAGGCACAAAAGCAGCCATGTATTTTCTATAACACAGTTAAAGTAAAGGTCATAAGAAAGACATGGGTGTGCGACATCAGTACTCAAGCCCATCCAGTGGAACATCATCTTACAGTGTCAGCAGTGATCCCAGGAAATAAACGCAGGAGGCCGACGTTGCGGTTCATCTGTGTGTTGACCCTGAACTTTGCTGTTGTGTTTGCCCTCCACACTGTGTCCCAATTTACTGCAGAGAGGAAGGATAAAAAAATAATAACCTAGCAGAAAACCGAAGGCAGAGATTAAATGATCAGAAGTGACAATTGCTTTCTATTTGAGTGGTTAATTGAATCAGATCAATTTACTTTTGATATCAACTTCAGCGTTGGCTAATGGGGCCAGGTTAGGGGAGTTAAAGGCATCAAAACTCCCAGCATCCACTTTGGTAACACGATTACCTCGAAACAGCTTATGATGGAAGTAGAGGCACACCTGTGTGGAAAGAATGGGAAGAACCTTTTCATTTTTTTTTCAATGCCTCAAACTATGTGTCCCACCGCAAACGTGGATCAGAGGATATGGCTTCGTTTATCGGGGCGGGTGAGTCAGTTTGCAGGACTAGATTCAGAGCGACTTCTTTGCCACACTCTGCATCAGAAGATGAACTGATCAGACTTGTTGAACCGGTCGCATGGGGGTGGCTGTGACTCAGTGTACACCAGTTTCTTTTAACAATAGAAATGACACACTGAGGAACTCCATATGAATAAGAAACAGCCACCACCACACATAAAGGTCAAAATGAACTTCAGTGATTTGCGCTTAGTACTTTAGTCTATCCTTATTACTCGCTAATATTAGTTTGGTAGGATCACACTAATAATGTATATCTTTACAGTGAAGTAAAAAAATATATACATCAGATATTAAAAACTGAGCAGGATTAATCATTTTAAACATCTATTCAAAAATCTATGCTTTATGATAAAGACAGCTTCGTCATAAAAATGGCTTGATTATCTAGCATTCTTGTCTTGTCTTACTAAATCGTGCCATGCCTATGCCAAAGCAAAAGAGTTCTCGCTCACCTCAGGGATGACAAACTGCCCTGCGATCAGCAGCGCCCCCAGCAGGTTGTCTCTCCCATCATTCCTCATTTCATAGATCGGTACCTGCCAGACACAACAAGGTTACTGAGACCACATTAGTGAAAATGATGTACTTTACCATACAATAACATATTATTGTGAACAACAGAGTAGCTATTAAAACTCTCATCATCAAACTCAATGACAAATACTGTCCTTCTAAGCACAGGGAACGATAAGTGTTTCCACGTGAAATGCGGCAGTTTCAACAATCAATGTGAAAAGCAAAGCATTGTGTGTGTGGGTGTGTGTGTGTGTGTACCTGAGAGCCAGTGAGGATGACAGGTTTGCCCAGGTGCTCGCACATGAAGGACAGAGCTGAGGCCGTGTAGGCCATAGTGTCAGTACCATGCAGAATGACAAAGCCATCATATTTCTCATAATGTTTCTGAAAAAAACAAGGAAAAAACTTTTTATTTCAACACCTCTTCATTAAATCAGGATAAGAGAAAATACCTGGTAAACTAACAGTAGTTATGTAAGGAATGAACCGATGGGTCAAAAATCAGCCATTGGAATTGATTGTGAGGGAGTCGTTCATAGTGCACTTCAGGCATGGGTTTGATTTGAGCCGTGCTTGTATACGTCACTGAGTTATAACTAGATGAGCATTTTACGTTTTATTGGAAAGGTAAAAATTATGATTTCATATATAATTTTGTTCAAAATATCCCTCTGGACAACCATTCCATCATATTTCGATTGCACATTTAACATTTTTTTTAATCTCCATTAGCTCATCTTTCTTCTGAAAACAATGTGTGTATGCTGTAAAACCGGGTTTTTTATCTAGTAAACTATAATCTGGATGTGAAGCCAGCGATGTGTTTAAGACAAGTACAAGGGAAATTATAGGGGGGGAGGGAATAAAACGGCCAATATTCAGTAACTCAGCTATTGTAGCAGATCCCCTGGTGCAATTTATTCCATCACATTCATTTATGTGAATAATTTGGCTGAAAGCAGTTTACTGGACCAGAGACTAGCTACAGGGTCAGACACATTAAGTGAGAAAGAGATGATATTTCGCTGACTTTCTTAGATTTTTCATTTTATTTCCATCCTCTTGTCTGATTAGCAAACTAAAGACACAGTTTAATAAAGAAAGGAGCTGGATATGAAAACCTATATATCTATAAAACATTATAGAATATCTAAAAAAAAAAAAAGAAAAAAGAAAGAAAAAGAAATGGGTAAATAATTAAATGTTTATTTTCTTCACATCAAATACAAAACAGATAAATCAAGCCAAGAGTCTTATCATTAGTTAATTATTGAACAATAAAAAATAACTGGTCACCATCATGTTAGTTTCTGCGACCTTCTATGTTTTTAAATACATTTTTTTCTCTATATATTTTAGATTCTCTTAACTACGTACAGCACTTTAGTCAGTGTTTGCTGTATATTTTCTTACAAAAACTGGTTGATTTCCACTGCTGTCTGCTGTAGATGTATTGATTCTGTAACTTTGCAGAATAAAACAATTACCTCAATGTCTTTTCCAATACTGGCCCAGTCATCAGTTGACATGTTGCAGGAGTCCAGCAGCGGACAATACTCAATAACAGTATACACTATTCTTTTATTCTGTTTGGACAGGCTGTATTGAAATAGAGAAAAAAAAAAAACACAAAATGAGACGTTAAAATAAACACTAAATTCACACAACTCACTAAAACACAGAGAATAACAAGCTCGGCAAAGCAGCATGCTTTAACCTGAGCAAATGGTTTATGTGAGCAAAGCTTAACAAGCTCAGTTAAGCCAATGAGGCAATTAAAACGGCTCAATTTGCAAAAAAAACACTCTGATAACCATTCTCATACTCTGTTCATATAAAGAAGCTCTTTAAGAAAAATGCTGGAGTTGGCCCAATTTTAGTTTTTCTATACAAGTGTACAGGAGGAAAGGGCTCAAAGGGGGTGGCTTGAGGGCATGCTCTAAACATGAAGGCCAAAAAATTGATTTTAGAGGCCTTCTGCTTGATCAGCAGGACGCCTCAAAGTTCTTCAAAGCAGTTATTTGGGTTTGTGTGTAAAGTAGCAGACATAAGCAAACATTCAAGTGTAAATAGGCAAGTGTTTGTTGGGGTAGCTGAGGGGCAAACTACCCCTCATAATGGGGCATATTCATCTTACCATGACCCTCATGTCCTAATTAAAAGAGACTACACCACCCTAAAGCCCACATTTATATTAATATAGCGCTTAAGTGGTGTTAGATTGATCAAGGCATGTTTGAGTGAACAGATGAGCTGTCAGTAGAGTGTGGTTGTCTATAGCTTGATGAAAAGACTCTTCTTAATCTCTCCTTTTCATAAGTACCCCTCGTTCCAATGACACCCCATCTTACACAGGCACAGAGAGATCAAATCTTGTTCGGCAGCTCAATGGAACAGCAGGGGAGGGAGGTAACACACACACACACACACACACACACACACACATACACACACATACACACACATACACACACATACACACACACAAACCTCCCAGCCTTCCTTCCTTTTTCCAACAGCTCTCAGATGAGCCAAGTCTCAGTTAGTGCTTTAATTAGCCTCCGCTCACAAGAGCAGCCCCAAATGTATGTTGTTGACATTCCTAAAGGATGGATGCTGCAGGAAAAAGAGTGTATTAAAACTGCCAATTATTCATTTAGCTAACAATGTTGGCAAGGGCCCTGTGGGGAGGGGTGAAATTAACATTTTTTCAAGCTGAGCCTGAGGCAGGAAATTTGCGCAAGATGAAACGAGTGATGAAAAAAAAAGAGGAAGAGAACAAACTAAATCCACTTTTTTTCTTATGCATTGTTCACCGTTAATAAACTAAACGTATAACCATTTCATATACTGTGTATGTACTGTATATGCATATTCAGCCTGAATAGGATCATGCTGTTACAAGAACTCTGCATTACTTTTTATTCTTCAGAGCATTCACACCGCTTTATACTACATTGAATCTTGGGATATAAGCACAGGATACTAATTAGTGTTCCACAATGGCCACTTTTTACCAACAAACGATAATCAATGGCAACGATGTGAGCAGAGCAGTGCTTGTATGCATGTAGTGAAGCCACCGAAATTCATCCACTTTTTAAATCATCTTCCATCCGTGTTCTCGGTTTTAGCAATTTACGTCAGCAAGAACCACATACGAAGTTGAGAACACAGCTCATAACGTTACCTCAAAATCATACCCGAACAAGCTGGTAATATGAACACTGACAGACCACAGACAATGAGTATCCAAGTGTGTAATGTTTACTGCTACAAACAAAATATACAGTAGAATATAAAATCGTGCAAACACACACTCTGTACTAAACTGTAAATGTCCATGTTGCTCAAGTGGTACGCTTAACTTTAATGCCTTTCGTTTAATTCTTTCACCTGCAAATGTAGTGGACGTCTGACTGGAGAGAAGAGCTGATCAAATGGCCTTCAGCGACTATGTATATGTGTGTGTGTTTGTGTGTGTGTGTGCGCATATGTAACTATATATGACCACACCTCCACATCTCTGTATGCTTGGACATTTGGCATGACACTCCACTAGCTTAATCTCTGTCCAACCCTGTGTGAAGGTTCAAAGCTTTGGGGAGAATAAGGAGTATCTGGTCGCCATGTGCTCTCCTGATACCAGACACCACACCAATCAGCACAGCAAGACTCCATGCAAACACATCGAGAGATCAAACATGCTCAGGCTTCAGCTCTGTGCTATCCGCCAGCACAGGCCAACTCGGACAGACCCCCTGATGCTGAAGCACATGGTGTGATTTTTGAAGCTTAACTTGAGCTACAGCTGTACACAAATCAGCCTGATGTCACTGAAATGTGAGATTTAGAAATAAGCTGAGGAACTGCAAGGGTCCTCTTGCTGGTTCAGCTGAAAATGAGGATTACTGTCACAGATTATGTAATCTCCTCCTACCTTCCTGGTTCTTCGTCACTACTGCACGAGTTGGTATTTATGATTCATGAAGTAAAGTGTAATAGAACACTGCTTTGTGAGTTAAACAAGATGCACTGTTTCAGGATTTTTTAAAAAGCTTAATTTGAAAGTAGACTCATAAACATATTGATAAAGAATAGTCATAAGACACATCTATTTTGGTTTATATATCCATTCCAGTAGCCCATACACACATTTTCTCCTGAGACAGACAGTAAGCAAGTCAAGCTAATGATTCACGCACACACACACACACACACACGCAAATCCACAAAGACAAACATTATTCCACCAGTACTACAGGACCATTGAGATAGTTCATCAGCATGTCGAGTTGGCATCCTGTCAAAACAATACATACAAGTTTGGACTGAGGCTCTGAAGAAGACTTGGAGAAGTATTCAAGATGAAATATACAAAACGTATGTACACAGCGCCCTCTGATGGTCATAATCGATAATAACACTTAAACCTCAATTTGAGCAGATCTGAAATGTCATATTTAATGGCGTTGTAGTCCTCTAACAAACATTACAACCTTATATACAATACAGAAAGAACTTCTTACAATATACAATGGACACATAAACCCTGTTAAAATGCTGGTTACTGTGATGTAAAAAAAAAAAATTAAACCCAAATAAAATCATGTTTTTAGATCATTTTTAGGAAGAAAAAAAAAACAATAACCTGGTTATTGTGTGTACTACTTTTATCTAAAAAGTTGTTAAAGCACCTTTTGCCTTTAATACCTTTTGCTTAAGTCTGACTCTTATACACTCACTGTTTACTTTAACAGTAAAAATATATACATATTAAGTCATTTAATTACGTGACAGCATAAAAGCATACACAGATATACAGGTCAGGTACTTCAGTTAATGTTTTCAACTATCAGATTGATGAAAATCAGCCATCAGAATGAGGAAAAATATGATCTGTTACTTTAAACATGGTGTGTATTTCAGAGCCGAATGGGCTAGTTCGAGTTTTCAACAATAATAGTATGTACAGTTAGAAAGAAGGCTGGTATTTAGCTTGTAGTTTCATGTGTCATAAAGCACACATTGTTCATCTGTCAAACATCAACAGGAGAATAATATAACGATTATTCTGTAAGAAGTTATAAGACATATACGTTATAAACATGTAGGTGTGTCACTATGATGAAATTCGGGCTGATAATAAAATATGGTTGATTTTTTTTTTGTCTTGTTTTTATTACACTTTTGCAATTTCAGTTATATGTTTTCCAGCTAAAGAGACAGGCCAAAGTACACTTAGATAAAGTAACAACTTTTTTCTTTAGTAAATTTTTCCACCAGATACAAGGGTTCAACTGCTGTTACAAGGAGACAAATATTTTCATTGTCATAGAGCATGTTGACAGCTCTGCAAATAACTGAAAATCTAAAGATTACAATTTTGTGATTATGTAAAAGTTGTGGAAGACATGCTGCTTTAAGACTAGTACATTTACACAAACAACCAATAGTTAGTTAAAAGTCTTACTCCCTGTGTGAGTGTATGTATGTGTGTGTGTGTGTGTGTATGTTTGTGGGTGTCTATACTTACGGCAGCACCAGCGTGTTCTCCGGAGGATCGTAGTACTCATAGAGTCTGGTTTGCAGAGCATATTGTTCATCATGCAGAGTGGGAAGCTTGCGGAGAGCTTTAACCAGGGCATTGGGCTCAGGACACAGCACTGTAAAAGAAATGACAAATACATTCATCATCCAAGTACCATAATAATGCACAATCACTGCAAATCTTTGGTCAATTTTTCAAAACACGTCTTAATGCATGTGTAATAGAATGTTAATAAACTATCTAAACACCGTATGGTTGGCTTGTAAGTTATTCCATGCACACATCTATTGCAACAACAGTACAGAACATTCAGTACAGTGGCTAATGATTTTATCACACACATTTCACCATCACTATATGACATTAATTAGCAGTGATTATTGGTTGGTTTCATGAATCCAGTGTAAAACTTAACATGCAGATATTCTGGCTTGATCGATTATATTTGGGGGGTTGATGGATGTGAAAGTTGCTTAAACCATTCCTTTAAATATGTAATCCAAATAAAGCATGCAGCGAAAGCAGTTAGTTGTTTACACTGAGGTGTGATTGGTATACATGAAGATTTCAGTTGCAGCTTGTACAAAATTTAACCCGAGAGAACCTTGAACAAGCCAGAGCGTGAGTATATACAACAGGACTTAAAAAGGCAGCTTTTGCCCATAACACAGCCTTGGACTTACAAACAGGACTTTTGGTCAATAATTAATGAATTAAGTAATAGAAACTGATATTTAATAATGATCTTGACCTCAATCCACTATACTTTTGGTTGCCAAGGCATTATGCCAAGGGGGGGTGGCTCAAGTGGTAAAGGCTCTGGGTCATTGACCAGAAGATCAGGGGTTCAAACCCCAGCACCACCAAGTTGCCACTGTTGGGCCCTTGAGCAAGGCCCTTAAAACTCTCTGCTCCAGGGGAGCTGTATCATGGCTGTGCTCTAACCCCAACCTCCAAGGCTGGGATATGCGAAGAAAGAATTTCACTGTGCAGTAATGTATATGTGACAAATAAAGGCTATTTCTATCATTTTCAATTTAGCAATCCTTCACTGCAAATACTACAATACTACTATTGTTTACAATAATCAATTCACCATAAATCAAATTACAATTAAATAAAAATGAATAAATAGAGAAATGGTTGAATAACATTATCTGGCTTTACTCAGTGGTATTACACCTGATGCCCGAAACTGCAGGCCTCTATGCAAAGTCATTAAATAGGGCTGTGGTGGATCAACAGTTAAGGCTCTGGGGTACTGATAAGGAGGTCAGGATTTAAGCTGCCACTGTTGGGCCCTTGAGCAAGGCCTTTCTGGTCCAGAAGTGCTGAATCATGGCTGACCCTGTGCTGACCCCAGCTTCAAATGGATATGGGAAGAAAAGCATTTATTGTGCTGTAATTACAAAAACAGGGCTGCTGCTGCAATAACATCCGGTCATACATTAGCAGTAGGGAATCACTTTATTTCACATTTTCACTCAGTTCATTTTTTTGTATGGTGCCATTTGAGGCTTCTAGCACTTTCCATTAGCAGACAGACAGCAGCAGATGTGTGAGAGGCAAGGAGTTCCTCAAGAATTTATGTTTCACCTGTGAATTTTATGTCAGCATTTAGGTCATTTGACTAGTGTAGGATTGGGGGGTATGCAATGTAGTCTGTTGTTATTCATTCAAAAAGTAATAATAGAGGGAGGGAGGGAGGGAGGGAGGAAGGAAGGAAGGAAGGAAGGAAGGAAGGGTGAATGGCAGACAGACAGACACTGGTAGAAAGAGGACAAATAGAGTGATGCATGCAGAAAGTCAAATGGAGTGAGAGAGTGATACAAGTCTATAGATAGAGAGAGTGTGCTATTAGTAGAAAGACAGAATGAGTGTGGGAGTCATACAGGTGAATTGACAGAAAGAAAAAAATCAGATATTTACTACAGCTTGGAATGCAAGGAATGAGTGACTGTGTGCTTTTGGCAGACTGATAGAAAAAAGGCTGGAGAGAGTATTAATAGAAAGATAGATGAATTGAGTCCTACACTGACAGGGTGAAAGGGAGAGAAGAGGGAAATCATGCCCTGTGTGATATTTGACAGATGGGGTTTGAATCATGATCATTCAGAACAGGGCTCTGAACACTCCATTAAGTGTATGAGAGTTTTTATGATATTTGACCATCCACTACAGGAAAATTGTGATCAGTAAGACAAATAAAGCCTGATAAGTCAGAACAGCTGATCTTGCTGAATGTTACCTGAAATTTTTTGAAGTCATAATAATCCAGAATTTTCAATGAAAACGTTTGACCAATTGACCTATTTAACTTACTTTTTAACACGCAGTATCATGTATGACAACAAAGCTGAATCTAATCTAATCTAATTTGATTGCTTGTACTGCGCAATGTTGTCTTCAGAGTGGGCGGGGTACAGTCTGGACAGGGCACTGGTCCATCACAGCGCACACTCCCTCACGTCCATTCTCACCCATCAGACAATTTATACATGCTTATTATGCATGTCTTTGGATGGGGGAGGAAACTGGAGTACCTGGAGCATGGTGCTGACCACTAAACCACCTTGACCGCAATTAGAAAAGTAAGATCACACTAAGAACAGGCTGAAAGGAGTAGCATGTAGAACTATAAATGTAATATAAATGTAAACATTGGATCTCAAGAAGAAGAAGAAGAAGAAGAAGAAGAAGAAGAAGAATTTTAGCTAGCAGAACACAAAGAATGGGAATCCTGTACAAAACTGCCTCAAATGAACTGTACATAAGTCTCATAAGCAGGTCTGAAAGCTGTGTTCGCCCTCATGCTGCCCCTGAGCCCTAGGCTACTACCTATATGGCCTATGTCATGATCCACCAGCGCGTGTCTCTTCACCTGTGTAGCTGTGTAGATTATACAGTGTAATCACGTTGTCAAAACAGACAACAAAACAAACAGCAATCAGCTCCAACAACAGGTGTGGTTAGTGAAGAGAAAGCGCTATAGGTGACTGGCTTTACCGTCATTGTGGTACATCATTCCTATTGTCCCTCCGGTGTTGATGACCAGCACACGCGCCTCAGCGCTCGGACTCACATCCAAAGAGTCCACGCTTTGACTAGCTGATATTCTTCTCCTCCGAGATGCTCCCATTCTGTACAGAGACGACTGCGATTGAAATGCATCCGACTGGTCGAGCTGGGATAAAGTAGTGTGAGATAGAGCCCGTGCCAGTGAAGTCATATCGCCTGGAGAAGGGAGCCCTGAAGTGGATTTCCGAGTCTCCGCCATAGCTACTGTTTGCTAGCGATTACAGCAGTCAAGGTCTTATAGGCACGAAGCGAGTGTATGGAAGGCCATTGGGGTCGTGCTACTGCATTCTGAGGCCAACACGTGTACGGATATTCTTGATATATCTCTCTCTGACACTGTTATGGAATCATCTGCCCCAGCTGTGCAAACCATATCTCCAAATGGGGTGTTTATAAAACTTAGTTTTCGACCTGAAGCATTAGTTGTACCTCATTGTTAGTCCACGTGTGTGAGTCCTTGTTTGTGTTCTTCTTTTGGCTCACCACATTGCTAACCAGGATACTAGATCAGGAAGATCAATGAATGAATAAATGAATGAACTATTGTCCATGTTGTTACACATACATGCTCTTAAAAGTGAGACATTTGAAATAACAGGGTGTAACACACTATCAACACATAATTCACTGGCATGCTACTTTTCAAATCCTTTCATTTTTTTGTGAGGATTGAGATATTTACAGAAACATTGTTTCTTGGGATCAGATTATTATTATTATTATTATTATTATTATTATTATTATTATTATTATAATAAGTAAAAGCATAAAAAATATAGTAAAAGAAGTATTATATAGTAATCAATGTAAAACCATGTCCTGGTTGGTGGAGTAGAAGATCAGTAAAGCAAATTTTATTATTAATAGGACCATCTGCCTGAAATTAAAGTCTATCATGGGTTGAGGGAATAAATCTTTTTGGTGTATTATTCTCAAAAGACATGCCTCTATGTAGACCCCAAAGGCTTTCCATAGTTGGCTCACAGCTACATATTACTTTTATTTCTGGAAAGCAGGATCCTAAATTAAATTGCCTGCTCAAAGTTACAGCTACTTGTTTGGGCAGGAGATGATCGGGAATCTTTTACAAGATTATCAGGAAGCATGGCAAACATATCACACATGACAGTGTTGTCAAGATGGGAGCCAAATTTGGGAAAGACGACTCTTTTTATGTTTGTAAAGAAATGGCAATCATGTAGAGAAAGTTTGGTAAATAAAGTTCTGTTCTTAGTTAATTTCCTCATGTATGGAGACTTTTGGGACAACTTGTATTTTATAAATGTGCATCTGTATATGTGCTAATCTGTGCTAAATTGTGATACAATTTCTTAAATGGCTTTAATCTGTTCTCCAAAGATGAATGATCTAGCCATTGTGAGACTGAGTGAGAGAGTGATACAAGTGGGTTGATAGAAATTTGGAGTGAGTTGCTGCATCTAAATTTGCCCATTATACATTCATTATATTTTGCATAAAAGCATGTACCATTGTATTTAATTATCAGCAAAAGAGTATGCAAATACTAACATATCATGTAACAGAACACTGTTAACTAGTTACGCACATCATTACTGTGAACAAACTGCTCTTCTACAGTCATTATTTCTTATATAATATCCGCTATCTAATCTTAATATCTTAATTATCTTAATTTACCATTTACTTTATTTATTTTAGCATATTTTATTTATAGCTCTCTAAATGATAAAAGATTATTAGTAGTAGTAGTAGCAGTTACTAGTAGTAGTAGTTGTAGATTTTTTGTTGTTACCCCCAATACACATGGCTGTGAAACCTGAGCCAGTAAGTGTACCGTGCTCCTCACAGCCAAGCGTTCACGTGACCAGGATGGCCGAGTGGTTAAGGCGTTGGACTTAAGATCCAATGGATATATGTCCTCGTGGGTTCGAACCCCACTCCTGGTATCCGATGTCTTTTAGGGTCTGTGGGAACAGAGAAAAGCAATGTAAAAATGGAGCAAACGTGATCGTTCACTACCCAGGCAGCTGCGAAAGCGGTGCATTTTCAACTAAGAAACTAGTAGAGAAACAAAGAAGCTTCTAGAGAAATGAATGAAAAAATAGAGAAAATAAGCGTTTAGAGATATGAATAAAATAACCCAAAAGAAAAGGCTTCGATTAAAAATCCAATGAAATCCTTCATTTGTAGTTTAAATTATTCTAGAGCAAAATCAGTGTGACCAAAAATAAAAGGGAATTAAAAATAACAGAAAATCTTTTCATTCAGTTAGAGCAAATTTTGTCCGGTTGTTATTTTTATATCTCCAAGTTTGTTTGTTAATTATAATAGACATAATCTGAAAACGAGTACAGTATTTAGTCAATGCAGCACAAGGACATATGCGGTCCTATTGACACTAGATGTCGCTGTTGTTGTATTTGAGCATGACAATGCGCATACAAAGGGTTGAATCTCAAATTCCTTTTTAATTGACATTTATAGTACACTACATACAATTCGGATGCTATAATATCATACCCTATATAGGGCACTCACAATGGGAGAAGGAAAAGATTTGGAGTTCAGCTAAGGTGGGTACGACAAACCAACTGACAGGAAGTGGCGGATGAGTTTCGTCCACACCTTTTCCGGTTTTTCATTCGGCGCTTGAGAGGCGGCTGCCTGCTGGGGCGAACGTAGGAGCAAAGCCTATTATAGAATGATGAGCCTCTACAGGTAATGAGAATATACGTTTCGATTATATTTTCGGGTGTATGAGAGTGTTTTTATATAGCAGTTGATCTTGTCGAATTTCTGTAACAGTGTGTTGTACTGAGCGAGCTTGGGCTGTTCGGCTAGCTTAACGGCTAGCTGGCTAAAACGGTTAGCTTGGCTAAGTTGTGCTCTGGCACTCCGGCTGTCTGACTTGCCTCCCTGTCTCATTCTCACAGAGGGACGGCGGGAGGAATTCACACACAGGACGCTTGAAATCGGTGCACATCGACTCCCCGATGACAGCTGGTGGGGCAGGAAAAAATTAAAGCTTCCCCGACGGGCCTTTGAATGCTTTCTCTACCTCTAGCCGAGAAAAGACGGGGGGAAAAAAGAAGCTCTGAGCCGCGCGTCGTTCACACGTAAAGAGGAAGTGGAAGAAGCACAGTGAAGGCTGCTCCAGGCCTCAGCCGGATTTCTGACAGCTCCAATACCATGTTTAAGGCTGCTTTAACGTCTTAATTATCTTAATCGTGAGGATTACTGGGCGTTTGAGTTATTGCAGGTGTGGCAACAGTCGAGGTTTCATTCCCAGTTTGAAAACTGTGGTGCCTGAACGCTAAGGAGACCCTTACACACCTTACTGCTGCTAGCTGTGATTATGAGCCGTGTGACAGATTTACATCCTTTTATTAACTAGTTCACATCCTGCTTCTGAATTGCCATTTCTATTCTTGCGGACTGAAGTTACGTCTATCTTAACTGCCTTTAGAACCTGCTCCTCTGGGAGTTGACTCATAGTTCATGTTAACTGACCAACCGGCATACTCGCAAAGCAACTGGTCCTACTTGATAAAGTCTATCCAGCAGCGATTCTATTATACTTTCAGGTAACATTGCCTGTTGAACGTATTCTTTTTTTAAATTAGGGTGAAGGAGATATTTATGAACTATTCAAAAGATGGGGAAGATGCTGTCAAAGATATTTGGTAACAAGGAGATGAGGATATTGATGTTGGGCTTGGATGCAGCAGGCAAAACCACCATCCTTTACAAACTGAAACTGGGCCAATCAGTGACCACGATTCCGACGGTGGGTTTCAACGTGGAGACGGTGACCTACAAGAACGTCAAGTTCAACGTGTGGGATGTGGGAGGCCAGGACAAGATCCGCCCACTGTGGCGCCACTACTACACAGGCACGCAAGGCTTAATCTTTGTGGTGGATTGCGCAGACAGGGATCGCATTGACGAGGCCCGACAGGAGCTGCACCGCATCATCAATGACCGTGAGATGCGGGACGCCATTATCCTGATTTTCGCCAACAAGCAGGATCTGCCTGATGCCATGAAGCCACATGAGATCCAGGAGAAGCTTGGACTCACACGCATCAGAGACCGCAACTGGTACGTGCAGCCTTCGTGCGCTACCACAGGTGACGGACTGTATGAAGGCTTGACGTGGCTCACCTCTAATTACAAATCTTAATGACCGCTTGCTTTGGCCTGGACTATTTTAGTTAAGAAGGAAAAAAAAAAAAATTCCAAGGAATAAACTTAACAACAGTTACTTCAGTATGCGCAAAAAGTTTGAATTATATTTTCATTTATTTTTTTGATTGTTGAAATGACCCCTTAACTAATAATTTATATCTTTTGAATGAGATTGGGTTTGCTTGCTTTGTAGCTTGGCCACCTTCCTTAATTAACTGTTGTTTAAAGTATTTCTGATTTTTTTCTTAATGCAGAATCTATATTTTTTTTCCTAATGATGTAGGGCTTTCTATTTCTGATTCATTCTTTCGTTTTGATTTCATTTTTGGTTAAAAACCTATTCTTTTTGGAACCTTTCTGTCTGTCGTCTGTGTTTTTGGAGTCTGTGTGAGGAAGAAAAGAAGAAAAAAAAAAATGAAGGTCTGTCTCCTGCAAATAGTCCTTGGATGTGGTGTATTAAGAAAGCTTATTAATAAGCGAGATGTTTCAGACCGTAGGACAGTCTTACTGACAAAATTGTAACAAATTCAATAGCCGATTGTGTCACCGGTTAAACTTTACCATTGTCATGATGTCCCTGGCATCGCAAAATGGTTAAACTGTAAATGACCCCATGAAACATTTATTATATGCAAGTCTATGATATTTACTCTGGAAGGAGCACATGACATTCATAAACTGTTTAAAAAGGAAAAAAAAATAACCACGACAACAGTAATAATAATAATCTACATCACGCTGTCACATGGTTCAAAATCGAACCCTGGGGTTTCTTTATTGTCATGTAGCCCAAAAGTCAAGTAAAGCAGCTGAATACCTTTTATTTTGTAATCCATTAAGACCTTTTTTGTACCACTTAGGCTAATTTCAGTCTACGAGTATGTCAGTTGAAGTCATGAAGTCATGTGTCTTCACAGTGTGGGATTGTTACCCTCTTGCATTTCCACCGTAGTGCTTGCATCAGAGTGAACTGAACTTGCCATAGAAATGGGGGATCTTTCACATGACTCATTTTTCTCATTGCTTTACTCATTTCAAAAACCATTGTACAGAGACTGATTGTAATTGTAACATCTAATTAAACTTAGACATTTTAAAGATTTTACTTTATTCTTGTTTCGATCCATTTTTCAGACCTTGAAAGTAATTTCTTAACTGAGTTACGTACAGGGATTTTTTTTTTGTGTGACAGAATTTAAAGACTGAAATGAGTGAGGGGAAATTCTGAACAAACTTTTAGGTGGTTATGTGCTCATTATCTGAGTCCTGGTTTGTCTGTAAATGGAAAGCTGTTTCAGGATCTATTTTATAGTGATTTACAAAATGGGATCAGGATGAAAACCTAAGAAAGAGTTGTAGGAATGTAAAGAATTCCTCAATTCAGGTTTAATATTTGACTTCACTCTTGGCTGAATGCTGTTCATTAACCTTCAGGGAAAATATGGGCTTTAGTTAAGCTGCTGTGAGTGGGATCTGATGCTGTGCATATTGAGTAGAGAAGTTTAAGGGGAACTTTATCTCTGCTGGCGTCATAGTTTCACCTTACTAAGCGCTCTCGTCTTCTTTGAAAACAGGATGCGTCCCTGTTAGTCCCCAAAGGCCACACAGCTGCTAAAGTGCTTCACACAGAGAAAACTGATGGGAAGCTGCTGGTGTGCAGCACAAATGTTTGTACTGCTGCTGACACAGCTGTTATTGCCAAGTTCTTGACCCACTTGTTGAGCCATCCACCATTTTGAACGCATGAACAAGTGAATCAGTCAACTGCCTTTTTCCTCTTCCTCCTCACACCAAAACAAGGAAGCGGTCTCACCTGACTTCCTCATGATGTTGCTGGCTGAGCTTATGACTCGCTGCCAGTTGCGAAGTCTAAACAGTAAGAGATAATTATACTCATCTGCAGTCTTTTAAACTGCTTTTCATGCATGAGCTGCCAAATTGTTCCCTTGAGGGGTTAGAGTTGGGTGAAAAGAAACATTCACGCCACGTTGTTGCTGAACTTCGCTTTAAACTGAAATATTGAAATACACTTGATAGAAAGTTGGACTGTTCCATTTATAATTAACTGAATTGCCACTGAATTGCAAAACTGTAATAACAGAAAGAAATCTGGTATATACAGAGGATATGTACATAGCTGCATACATATGCAGAACATGCATGAAAGACTATAGTTTACTTTTATGGCTAAATATTTTGAGTGCGTTTGTCAAGGCCAGGGTTTGTCAAGGAATTAAGGAAAGCTCTTTAACAGTAATGCATGTAAAATATATCACGGATCCCTCAGTCGAGCCCGCCCAGAATTTTATGATTTTTTTTAATTGTAGAAATGATGAAAAAATCACGGAAACACCATGATATTCAAAAGAGTGCAGTTTTTCTTAAAATTAGTGTAGATTTGGGCCAAGATGCGTCATGTGATGTCATCACAACAGGCATTCGGCCCTCGTCAAATCACGTGCATCAAATGTGAATAGAGGTATTAGAGGAAGTAATTACATGTGTCTTCACTGGTGTACTTTCCTGTGCTTTAAATAGTTTTCTCCAAAAAAAGAAAACTTTCTGCAAGGTGCGAATTTTGATAAAAAACCAACAAAATCAAGCATTTTTGGCTGTAACAATTAAAAACAAACAAAGAGTAAACAAAAAAGGAGGCATGTATTGTGAACATTAATACATTTTATTTTGATACACTTGCATAACCCACTTGTATTAAATTTATTAAATGCTTGCTGACTTTTATATGCATAATTATGTTATTAATGGTGGGGCTGTGGGTTTTATTACTGTAAGAAAATGAGAAAATCATGAAGCCCCAGGCTGTTTCATGGTCCCCTGGTGATCCCCAGTCTTCGCTTGGGTCTAAACAACAATTTGTGAATTGTTTTGCATTTTCTATAAACTGTACAGTCTGTATAAGGTGGTGTAAATGGTCAGTCAAGCTCTAATAACAAGGTTCTAATCAAATGTAGTGCCGTGTGGTTCTGCTGAATTGTTTGCCTCACTTCTGGTGAACATATGATAAAAGTGCACTTTCTATTGATGTTAATGGAGTCTTAAGAGAATCAGAAGCTTGTCTCTTTTATCAGCACAAAGATTTTTTTTCCACAGGTGGAATGTAAAGGCTTGCTGTCAAGAGGAAGTGTGACAAAGACTTTCCAAATAGCTCCACTCGCATCTGAGAGTTTCACTTCCACTTCAGACAGCTGCATGTAACCGTCTAACCCTTTCCAGGCATCAGTGATCCTTTCAAGAGGGCGTTTTCTTAAAATGATTAATTGTAAGCATTATGACCTAGTTGCAAAATATGTCAATTGCCCAAAACCTCATATTAACACACAGTCATGTATTTGCTGCATACTTTGTTCCTTCTATCTCCTTATGCCAGTCATAGATTTTAACGTGTGTGCATGTGCCTATGCAAGAGTAAGTGGAGGGAAGTGGTCATTGTGGTCACACTGTGTGAGAATGGGGTGGGACTGCGTGATGAGAATGATGAGCTTATGATTTCAGCTCTGTATTTAGACTATAATGCCAACTATATGCTTGAGAGAACTCATAAAAAATGTTGGCGGCATTAACACACCCCGGCAATCTCTCTTTTTTTTCTTTTTCTTGAACTAGTTAGGCACAGTGAGCAATAGATAAATGGACACACACAGCAAGTTGAGGCTTAAAGGTGGTGTTACAGAACCTTAATCACTGAGCTTCAACTGTTCTGATTGTTATAATGTTAAGAATTTGTGATAAAAAAAAAAGATGAAGTTGTATGTGAATACTTTGTTCATAACTACAGGTACATCACAAATGAATAGAAAAACCACCATGGTGACTTTATAAGGTGCTTGCACATCATCAGCCAACAGAACAGCTTCAGTGTGCCTCACAGGTTCTGCAAGTCTCTAGAACCATACTGAAAGGATGAACAGACATTCCTTCACTTGGGTGGAGTAATAACTTCATATAGGCTTTCAGTGGTGTTTCTCTCTAAGGGGGCTTTCACACTAGCAGTTTGGTCTGAGACTTGAGAATGATCTACAGGAAACCACCTACATGGACCCAAACCCGAGCACTATGTCGATTGTTTCTTCCATTATAAATTAGCAGGTCAGGAAGAACTGGCTGAAAGAATGGGTTTGATGCTTGTTTGTAGTGTAATGTAGACATGTATCAGATCTTATAGCTGGGTGAGGATCAGACTTTGTGGAGTCTGACTGAAGGAGTGCTTTAGTCCTGCCAAGATTAAACACAACAAGGGGGTGTTTACTATCCCACAAATCATGGTTTGATGCTAAGAAGGACTTTGTGGGATGGCTTGGCTGAACTCTATTTTCGGCAATTATAGGATTAGTTTGATTTCAGTTTTTTTTTCCACTCAGGGAGTGTTTCCTTAATGCCAGCCTAGTTGAACTACATCCAGAATCTTCAGTGCACTCTGGGAAACTGATATGAGTTACAGTGTTACAGGCAGCAGAGATAGGCTTTGACTTCACATGGACGAGGGTGTGCCCATGCCACCTATCAGATAACCTTACACGCTATCTGTGTCCTGTCAGTTAGCAGTGTGAAAATGTATCTCTGGCTGGCCGAAAGCTGTATCAGGTTGATTTGTTGTCCACAGGTTTGGCTCCATGGAGGGAGGATACATTTCGAAGGTACAGCTTTTTGTTCTTTGTAAGCCATAGCATACAGAATTGGCTGAGTTGGTAATGTAGCAGTGGGCGTCCTGTAGTGTTTGCATTCCTAAACCTGACCTTGGCCTTGCTCAGTTACAGATGTTCTCAGATGACACTGGTAATAGAGAGGCGAGGATTGGAAAAAGACAGAGAACAGGAAAGACAACAGAAGGTCGTGGGCTGCCAGCTTGACATTTTTAAAGGAAGATGATAAAAACTGAACTATGTCTCTTTCTTTTTCTGTCTCCTGAATCTACATACTGCTAAATCACAGTATTTTGTTGAAGGAAAAGTGACAGGTGTTAGAATCACAGACGAACCTTATCAATATCTATGTCCTTAAACATGTACACACTCTTTTTCATTTCCTTCATTTGTTTTTTACACATAAAAGAAATACTGTGTGAATGAGCATTTCTAAGGGAATGTCTGGAATTCTTATGCTGGATTTCCTGAGAGGAAAAAGACAATGAATGGGGAAGCCGCAAAGAGGAAGGGGGCCGGTCCAGCTGTATAAAAAAAAAAAACTTCCTATCCTACTGTATGGAGCTCAAAGCTCACAGATGAAATCTGGACAGTGAGTGATGTTTCATTATCCGTTCCTGCCACGTGCTGAGTGCAAAAGAACCAAATACTAATGTTCTTAACCTTCTATTGTTGTATTGGAGACCTCCTTTAATCTTTCCAATACGTATTCATCCTTTTACATGTCTACAGAATGCTCCATAGCTATGCATTCTATAACCTGCAGCACTGTATTCAGTATTTGTTCTCAATGGGTATGACTCCAGTCGTGGAGTTTTGTGTGGTTGCTCACCCTGGTTTAAGGGTGTAACCAGCCAGACGTTTTTGTTTCGATGTGTGTAACACGCATTCACTGCAAGCCCTGTTTGCTTGACCTGTTGCTGAGGAAACGTTCTGACAGGATTGCTACTGCATGCTTTGAGTGAGTAATTTACACCAGGTTTTGTGGATCAGTGCCATAGGTGGAGCCTGGTTTCTGTCTTTAAAGCCAAATGTTAGTACTTAAGGAGGAAACAATTTGTTGTCTTCCATCAAATGAACATCATCTCATCACCAGACAGTCAAAAAATGTATGTTAATCCAAGCTCCAGATAATAAAACTGTGTATGCTTACGTATCTTGCTTCTATCAAAAATACTTTCAGAAGAATGTATAAAAATGTACATTTCATGGTGTCTTTGAAATCATAAGAATGTGTGTGAAATCTGTTAATGTCACTGTGGCTAAATATTGGTGAACAAACCAATGATGAAAAAAAACAACAACTTCTTTTTAAGCCTTTGACCTACTTCAGTGTCTCACCTTTAAGAACCATAAATACTGAATGCTGAGTGATAGCTGAGCATTTACCGCCGTGGGCTACTGATTGGAAGGTTCTGAGTTCAAAATCCAGTATCACCAAACGGTTACTGTTCAGTCATTAAGCAAGACATCTTAATTGATTGTGTTGAGCAAGTAGGAAATATAACAAAGTCTTGCTAGTTTTCATGACATAGTCAGAGGTGGACAAAGTACACAACTTCCTTACTTGAGTAAAAGTACAGATACTACTGGTCAAACATTACTCCATTACAAGTAAAAGTTGTAAAGACAGGTTTTTACTTAAGTAAAAGTACAGAAGTACTAGTTTTTAAAAGTACTTAAGTATCGAAAGTAAAAAGTAAATGTCAACGCATTGTTTTTTGTTGCACTGTTGTATGTAATACTTAGAGTACCTTTTGTAGCAACCTTGTGAATATACTGACCAGTTTGTAGTATCTGTTGAATTAAAAGCTTTTAGAATGTTACAAAACCTATAGAAATTAAACAACTGAATTGACAAAAAAGATGGGTATAATCATTTTCATTTTTGTTTAACACTCCTACCACCCCCAACAAAAAAGTACAGGTACATCTCAAAAAATTAGAATATCATGAAAAAGGTCAATATTTTTTGTCAGTTTGTCAGTTCAGAAAGTGAAACCCATATATTATATAGATTCATTACACATTGAGTGAAATATTTCAAGCCTTTATTTCTTGAAATTGTGATGATTATGGCTTACAGATAAGGAAAACCCAAAATTCTGTGTCTCAGAAAATTAGAATATTGTGAAAAAGTTCAATATTGGAAAGTCATGGTGTTACACCCTAATCAGCTAATTACCTCCAAACACCTGCAAAGGTTTCCTGAGCTTTTAAATGGTCTCTCAGTCTACAGCAACACTGCTTTAACAAAGAGTTATATATATTTCCACATTTCATTTAAGTTCATGCAGTTTTAATATGCATTTACACCATTCTCAAGGCTCCTCCCTCCTGTGGGCAATATTATCCATTAGAGTGTGCATCGTTCTGCACTTTGAATTTCTACTGGAAGTAGTAGACCATCCAGGAATATTTGGAATACTCTTTTCAGTATACTACGATTTAGGGAATACTAATTCTAATTTTGAATACTATTTAGGACTATTTTTTACAATTTCATAGTATGAGAATTTGGACGCAGAATACGTTTTTGTGTGTTAACTCACATCATTACCAATGTGTTGGTGGTGTATAATATACAAAGCATATCTTCGTCCATTTTGCCAGCAATTGATCAATTGAGTTCAAAAAATTACGGTAAACCATTGAACTTTACGACAGGTGATGCTACAAGAGTGAAAAAAAATCATCCTCTGAATAACGTAACTACTTTCTATTCGATGACCTGGACAGAAATGTAGTGGAGTAAAAAGTAGAATATTTGTCTTTCAAATGGAGTTAAGATAAAGTAAGAAGTATCCAGAAAAAATAACACAAAAGTAAAGTACAGATACTCAAAAAGTGTACTCAAGTACAGTACTCAAGTAAATGTACTTCTTTACTGTCCACCTCTGGACATAGTGAATGTCATGATTTGATCAAACTGGATATTTACATTTTATTGTGAAATGATTCAGTGAATCATATAACAACCCCATACCTGCTGCTCATGGAGATATACAGTACATGTGGCAGGAATGATAAAGGGCCCTTTGACCTGCTCCTCTAACACACTGTAATGCCAATCTATGTGTGTGATCAACCATACCCAGTAGATTAGGCAAAATATTATACTGCTGAAGTGAAAAAAAACAGGCCAACCTGATAAATGTCTGCTTTCTGAACACATAATCCTGTCCTCATCAACTGCATTCACCTGTTATTTATGATTGATCTGTTTTAGTTGAACTGTTTTATTCGGAAATCTCAACTGATGTACTCAATTTGCAGTTTCTCCACTACATACCAGGATTGAAAAGTTATACAGCAAATCATTCTCCTGCTTGTATATTGGAATCGTCCTCCTGCATTCCTGCTGCCTATGGCCATGGAGTTTATCATCTCTCTTCAGAGTTTTAGCAGTAATTGTCCTACCCCGCTCATAAACACAACATACCATTGCTCTTCATTTGACACAGGAAGTGGTTTATAGTTAGCTCTCTTCCTGTTGTAGCTCAGAAGCTTGAATGGAGCCATCTGTGTTAGCTGAATCCATGCAGTCGGCAGTGATGGAGACTGCTTACTTGCTTGTGGTTCATAATGAATTAGAGCCTGCTTTTCCATTGAAAAACTGGCTGAAAATGTCTTCATGATCCAGCCAAATGACTTCTGGGTCATTTATAAAATGTAGAATAAAAAAGCCAAGCTATGACTCATGTTCCATGTGACTTTTTATGGGGTTTGAGAAGAAGAATTTGGCTAAAATATTAGATGTGTGAAAGTAGATCTGAATCACCAGAGATGCAGAAGTGCAGTTAAAATCTGTAAAAATAGATCTACACCTATATCTATATATAAAATCTATGAATATATTGACAGCTAGCTAGCAGTATTCAACTAGCTAGTATGACTAGAGTTATCATGCTAGCTAACGTGAGAGATTCACTAAGTTAGTTAGATAAGCTAAATGTTTGTTTTATGTTACATGTTTTCACACATTCCTTGGTAAAAGAGATACTAATTTACCTCCAGTAACTAAAATCAATGCCAAGACAGGCGTCACGGTCCTGGTGTGGTTAATAATGCTGGCTAGCAGATTCATGGTCTCCAGTTTGATCCTGAGCTCAGATTACTGCTTGTTTAGCAGGTTCTCCCCTTATTCATGTAAGTTTCCTTCATGTTCTCTGGTTTCCTCCCACCTCTCAAAAACTTGCTAGTACTTTGTGTGTGGAGTTGCGTCTCATCCAGGTTGTAAATCTTGTCTGATACTCTGTGTTCCTGGGTAGGTTCTTGATCCACCACAACCCTGACCAGGATAAACTGAAGATAAATAATTGATTTACTTACTTTATCTTTTCTATTTCTACGTTTACCACAGTATTTACTTTGATGAGTTAGTGCACTGTTACTTGAGTAAAGAATTACCTCATTTGTCTGAATTATACACACTCCCATCTCTGAGTATCTCTTATGTGGATAACCACTCCGTTTTCAAACGTTGTTGTATGTGTCGCAAAATAGCCCCATCCGTCAATACACACTCGTCTCCGGTGCAGTAAATACAGTAAAATTTCCCTGCTTTCTGAGTCATTATTTGCACTATTGCAGGCATTTGGCTTGGCTGTCTCTCTGTGCAAACAGAACAAGAGCTGATTTATATTTGCTGTACAATGCCAATAGTCTTCCGCAAAGAGCTCAGTAGGAACAGCTGCAGCAGACAGGGCGGGAGGAGAGTTTGGCTCTTTGCTCTGGTACTGAGGACGCAAAGGGAGAGGGATCCGACTGGGAGCAATTGTCTTCAGTATGATATTGAAATGCTGAGCCATTTTGGCCAGAGACTTGAGAAAAGACAAGCTCTCTGTTGCCAAGCCCTGGTGCCAAGTGTAAGTGAATAAATTCATTCTGACAGAGATTTGAGACACATTTATTTTGCTTTATTAAAAGGTCTCTATATGTCTTATTGGTATGTCTTATGAGTTATAGACAGGATAACATTAATTTTTATAAACAGCCATAAACAAGTACTGTTAGTACTCGCTCCTTGGCTAAGAATGAGTATTGATTAAATTTGACTAAAACTATGTTGAACACTAATGACCGACGAAGTCATAAAACAAAAAAATGGGGCTGCACAGTGGATCTGTGGGTAGCACTGCCGCCTCACTGCTACAGGATCCCAGGTTCAATCCCGAGCTCTTTTTTCATTTCACATATTCTCCCTGTGACTGTGTGGGTCCCCTCCAGCTTCTCCAGCTTCCTCCTACCTCCCAGAAACATGGCACTAGGTGGATTGGTCTAAATTGCCCTTAGTTGTGAATGAATGTATGAATGTGCATTCAGTGTGTATCTTGGGATACGCTCGATATCCTCCATTATCTTGACTGGGATAAATGAATGCCATTTTAATGCATCGGCTACAAGCAAATACAAAACCCAGTTGAATAGATGCCTGATTTTCTTAGAATATGAGTTAATTCAGCATATGGTAAGTGTTTTACACACAATACAGTACTGTTTTACAGTACAATTTGCCTATAAAACACAAGAAAATAAAATATCAAACTCTCCACATTCTACATATCGACAGTCTGGCCAGCATCTCTCAAAGAACTGCTCCTCCTCGTACTGTAAACATGAGTAGTTGCTCTTATGTCTGTGTGTGTGTATATATATATATATATATATATATATATATATATATATATGTGTGTGTGTGTGTGTGTGTGTGTGTGTGTGTGTGTGTGTGTGTACTACTCCAGAATCACATGTAATGTAATAACAGCAAATCATTTAGACACAACTGCTACACCACCGATAGTGGCTGGTGAGGAAGCAGCTCCAATCGTCTCCAGACTGATTTGCTTCACCGTCTGTATTTTAAATATGAGCATTCCTGTCTAAGCCACCAAATTCATTTTGGCAGAGTTGCTTTACTAATATAATTTATAACTGCTGTCTGATATTGCTCCTTCTCCAACACACAGATACTACACATAGATGAGGTCAGCTGAGTTCAAGTTTTCTGCTAAAATGTCTGTGACACATCTGTTTTGGAATCCAAGACTATTTTTAATCACTCAGTTCCCATTTCTATTTTGGAGGCTGCGTTTTAAATCGGGGGTGTGATGAGATTGGCTTTTTCCGGAGCATTCCTTCTGAGCTAAACAATGACTCCTCTGTGCTCAGACATGAAGCGTGAGATGGCTGATCATGGACCTGCTCTGCTGCTTGACTCATAATGAATACGCCATGTGTGAGAGAGGGTCGTCTGATCACAGATCATCCAAGTGAAGGATGTTTTCCCTGCACTGACCTGTAGGTGATCATGAACACTAAGATTTCATTGCTCAGCCACTATTCTCCGTATGGAAAGTCTTCTGTGTGTATTCCCTGCTGAGTCAGCACAGGCTTTGCTTACAACTTTGTCTCAGATCCTTGCCAGATTGTCTCCACTCATCTTTCTCCTCTGACTTGACCAGCCCACTGAGCACAATATTGTGCTTATACATTCTCACCGACACTGATACTGTGTGGCAAACTGATTTGTGTGATATGGACAGGGACTATGAGTGTGTCTGAGAGATGACCTCATTAAAATGGAATTTAGTATTGGACCGTAACAACTCTGCCGTGTCAATGTGTGTGCTGACAGCTTTGTGACTACCCTATGATTCACTAGTGAACAGAGCTTCTCACTACATCTGTTTGTGTGCGAAAGCATATTTAACACGCAGCAGTTGCCAGTCTGTTGCAAGGCCTGAGCAAAAACTCCATATGATGTCACAGTCCACCAATCAGAGACACAGATGGCCTGTGATGTTAAACAGAATGTCATAATTTCTGTGAATTTAATCTGATCAGCATAGTGGGTTAACTCATTTACGTGGTATCACTTCAAAGCGTTTTATATACAGCAAATATATATTTATTTAAAACTTTTTTAAAGTTGTTCATTTGCCTCTGTTAACCCTTCAAGCACTTCTTAGCACCACACCTCTATCACTAATACAGCAAAGTGTCCTATTTGGATATCATTTCCCTAACAGGTTTCTGTGTAAATGAGGTGGAATCTTTTTTTTTATACTGTATTTGGCCCTGACCACTGTCATTTAAAATGTCCAACAGTCCTCAGGTCTTATCAAATGACCTACAGTGCAAACTTCTGTCACCTAGAGATCAATGCCCTAAGTGTGTCAAAACCAAACACATGGGTTTTCTCTTTGTGCCACTACAAGTAGCGTTGTGTAGCTTCTACCATTCTGGCTATTGTGTTTCTGAGCAACTTTTGATCTCTTACATCTAAAGCCTCAAAGAGAGGAAATGTGGGTTTCCCTTAGTAACTGTTGTCAAGGAAGTGAGTTGTAATGGGGGTTACATGCGTCATATCTGATCTACAATCAGATCATTATTTTAATTTATTTATTTAAATAAAGGATTAAAGGTTACGACTGTTAAAACAGCAAGGCCATAGGACTTTAGAAAGTGTGTTCAATTGACAATGTGTTTAATAATGCTCATTATACACTTCAAATACACATACATGTTCACATGGTAATGTTACTGACATGCTCTGCAACAGTGGGAGAATTTACATCATGAATGCCACCTGTCGGTTATAGAGAATATGAGGGGGGAAAAATAAGTTTAAACATGTTCACTTGTATCCAATTTCAAATGAACACATTTCTAATTAATGTCAAATTTTATTTCACTAATCTGTCCCCACCACAGCAGAAAGAATTAATAAGACTGTAGTTTTATACTAAATATAGTAACCAATACCCTAGTGTGAGTGTCTGAGCTGGAAATATGAGCTGATGTGAAGTAATATCACTGTGATCATCTTAACCAGATCAATTAAATCTACCCTTTTGTTAAGCTGTGGGATATCACTGAGCAAAAATATCTCATGCTAATATTTAAGGTGAACCACTGAACCACTTCTCTGCAGGGTTGGAAAATGCATTATGTTTTTTTTTTTGTCTTCTTCCTTTATTAGCTCTTTATCCTCTTTTTGGTGAGAGGAAAACGTTCCCAGCAAGAGAAAAATCCTTTAGTTGTGGATTTTTTGTGCTTTACTTTTCAGAGTGAGGGAATAGTAGGCCAATATTTTTTTTCACCATCAGGAAGGCTTTATGAAGAGATGTGGTTTATGGAACTCATTATGATGTTTCTTTTCCTCAGTTAGTTCACACGTCTGCATGGTTTGAGCCAGCATGGCTTTTAAACAAAGCATGACCTAATGGCAAAAAAATGAACTGGGCTTCGTAATGATCTTCAAAAACAAATGATACATAAAGGAAATGTCTGAGGTTTTCAACTCCTCCATTATTACTTTGTATAGATGTGGCCTAAATGGTAAGTTGTAAATGGTAATCGATTTATCACTTGTTTTGTGTGTGTGTATGTGGAAAATCTTATCACATTAATCAGATTAGTGGCATGTTGTGTTTTATTGAAGAAAGTGGAGTCCACTTAGTGGGAGTGGATGTCTACAGTGAGGCTGTTCAGCACAGATGGCTCTGCTTGGGTTGTAACCACAGCAGCCTGGGTAACATCACTGTGCTCTCTGGGGCACAGAGTGGCTGATGTCTGCTAACAGGCTGATGACTGGCATCTCAACTTCAGGGAATAGTGGTGCAGCAGACACTGTTTTTGCCACATCTGTTACACATATTCCTCCTGCGCCTGTATGGGTCCTCTCCAGGTAAGTGGACTGGCTATACAAAAATGCTATGAGTGTGTTGTGTGTGTGTGTGTGTGCATGGTGCCCACATCTCCCAGTGTGTGCATTCAACAGCAGTCACTAAAAATGTATGAACTTCAGGGAACTTTCCAGAATATGGCCAAGCATTAATGACATTAAGAGTTGACTAATACAATATTACGTAAATGGAAAGACTGAATCAACTCATCCATAGAGCATTGCCTTGACTTTCTAAAGGATCATTGAAACATATAAACTTATAGCTAAACTCAGAAACAATATAAAATCATATAGCAAATATATATTTATTTAAAACTTTTTTAAAGTTGTTCATTTGCCTCTGTTAACCCTTCAAGCACTTCTTAGCACCACACCTCTATCACTAATACAGCAAAGTGTCCTATTTGGATATCATTTCCCTAACAGGTTTCTGTGTAAATGAGGTGGAATCTTTTTTTTTTTTTATACTGTATTTGGCCCTGACCACTGTCATTTAAAATGTCCAACAGTCCTCAGGTCTTATCAAATGACCTACAGTGCAAACTTGTACTGTGACATTTGAAAAATCATGGTCGCTTTTTAAAAAAATACACTGATACATTCATTTATTTATATTCTATATGGCCATGTACTGTATATGGACACCTGACCATTACATACACAAAAATGTTGCCACAATATTGAAAGCGCAGTTGTGTAGAATGTCTTTATAAGCTGTAACTAAATGAAAAGACCTGATTTTCGAAGGTTGGAGTGGAGGAACTCATGTGAACAGATCTCTGACCTCAACCCTACTGAACTGAACTGGGATGAACTAAAAAGCTGACTGTCTTCCCAGAACAGCAAAGGTCATTATAGTAGTAGGTTAAACAGGGGTCAACTTTAGAATAAGATGTTTCACTGGTACATACAGTATGAGTATGGTGGTCAGGTGTCCACATACTGATAAATTTAAATTTTATGCCCACCAACATCCATTGTTGTTGTTTTTGTTGTTTGATTTTTTGTACATTATTATGTCTCGTGGGTTGGTTGTTTATTGTTGGTGTAATAAAAAAAAATACAGGGATAATAGGCATTGTTGATAATAAAATGAGTTAGAATGTTTTAAATCTATCCAAAAACGAACAAACCAAGAATATAATTTTTGGAAATGTTTCCAGAATTGGCTTGATGAAGGATGGCAGCCAGTCAGAGTCATTCATGGGATAGATAGATAGATAGATAGATAGATAGATAGATAGATAGATAGATAGATGGATGGATGGATGGATGGATGGATGGATGGATGGATGGATGGATGGATGGATGGATGGATGGATGGATGGATGGAAGTAAAAAAAAAAAAAAGCAAAGTAAAAAGCAAAAGTGTATTAGGAGCAGCAGCTTTACTGTGTGAGAAATGTATTACTGTGCATGTGTGTGTTACTGTGCATGTGTTAACGATAGCTGTGCTACTGTGTGAACAGCGGCATTGTGAAAGCCAGGCAGAGACCTGTGTTTGTCTAGAGGAGTGTAGAACTTGCCTCATGCTATAGGCCTGTGAAAGTACCCTAATCTCTGTACTAATCTCATTGCAGAATTCCCCTAACACAGGCTGTGGATGGCACTGTCTAGACTAGAGAAAATCAGATGAACAGATTATCACCTAAAACTATATGAGAAACTTTTTGATACTGATGTTGAATCCTCTATAACCATTTTCTATAAACGCTTGCTGTTAAAATGATTTGTCTCAAAATAGGGAAAATCATTTTAGGGTATTAACCACAACATGAAACTAATATTTCAATAAACAGACCCATTTTTCCACTCTCCACTCATCCATTCTAAAAGTTACACTCGAGTTCATTTCATCTCTCCACATGTTGGTTCTGCTTAACCAGAGCACCTGCTGTTTAAAATGAGAATTACACACAGTTTAGGGGGGACAAAGTCAAAAGTTAACTCCCCTGTCTTGATAGGACTTTACATTATACTTTATAACTAAGACATATTGTATAACCTAATTTACTGCAAGGATCTGCACTGGAATGTGTATCATGAATCAAGTACAAAAAATATTTCCAGCGTTTATTTAACAGTATGGTTAATATGACATGAAGGTTTCCAGCAGTATTCAGGCTGAAAAGCACAGCTATTTTCTACAGTGGTTAGAAGAAACAAGAGCAAAGAAGGATGGAAAATATTTTAATGACTTCAAGGAAAAAGACTGGATTGGATACAGTGATGAGGGAAAAAAATGTACCATCTGTCTAAACAGAGTCAGGAGACAGGGTCTGAAGACAGAGACTCAAAGAATGGCATAAAGCCACAGTGCCTGAAAATATGTTTTATTTACAAACCATTATGATCAAACAAGCTTAAAGACCATTTTTAGAAGGTATCACATTTACTGTTTATTCTTAACCAGATGAAGTTTTTAAACCAGCTGCCCTAAAAATGCAGATGTATCATAAACGTAGGATTTACACACCGACTACCCCTCAATATCATACACATGATAAAATCATCATTACTATTAACATTATTTGTTAAGTGTTGGATCTGACACCTTATTTAACAGTATTTGTTAAGTGTTGGATCCGACATCTTATTGTATGCCTAAATTTTTGCTCAAACTTTTACCAATAACCATAGTTAAGTAATGTTAACTACATACTTGCCTAACGTTAGCCAAGTCAAACATACAGTGATGTATTTAATTTCACATCAATATACACAAAACAGTTTTTCCCCAACTAGCTTACACAAGAAAGTCAAGTCAAAACAGCTGGTGTTTGGATATCAGGATTTCTTTTAATATCAAAGAGTTTAAAATGCATAAACTGTGAATCCTTCCAGATTTATATGTAGACTGGCTTATATGCCATGGTTATTAGGGAAATATTCTTTTGGTGTGTTTTTAAGTAATAACACACAGCAGTGATGTTGAACAAAATAACAGTTAGTAAGTCTGGACACACAACGGTTTAAATGGTACGAAAACACAGGTTGAAAGCCGTTCAGCCGTTTCTGCGCCGTAGATGAAGAATGTGGATGTCGGGACTATTAAACTCAGGGTCTTGTCTTTCAGCTGGCACCTCCTCAGCCTCAAAGTCTTGCAGCAGCAACTATATAACCCACGTAGCAGAGGAAATGCCAATAAGGTCACAAAATGTCTCGAATGCAATTTAGCTTTCTCCAAATACACATTCTCAAGTCAATTATATTCAGCTGTAGACATGAAGTCTATTGATTGTGCGTACTCACCTCAAAAAATCTCTTCTCCACTTCAGGATTAACTCCCATCGTGCGCTGCTCATAACAGCAGATGATGCAGGTGTCAGGTCCAGACAGCAGTTTCAGCGTCTCCGCCAGCGGCACCACCGACTGCAAATATTCAGAGATGATTAACAATTATAACTGCCCTATTCCATACAGAAATACACTTAAAGTAGAGTTGCTGGTGAAAGATAAAGCTTTACCTGTTCATAATAGATGCAGTCAGCCATTAGAATGTAATCTGGATGTGGCAAAAAGTCTGTCACATTTTCACCCCTTTCAAAGAAATAAAGTATATTATTTATCAAGTTATGAATAGACAAATTTTATTTATTAATATATAGACTAATATGCCACTTGAGTATGTAGTAATAATTTATACCTACAATATACTCTGATCAGCCATAACATTAAAACCTGCCTAATATTGTGTAACATTTCCATTATTCCATTAAAACCTCTCTGACCCACAGAGGCATGGCCTCAACAAGACCTCTCAAGGTGCTCTTTGGTATCTGGCACCAAGATGTTAGCAGCAGATCCTTCTATAGTTCTATAATTTGTGAGGTGGAGTGGATTGTAGTTGTTTTTTCCAGAACATCCCACAGATGCTTGGTCAGACTGAGATCTGGGGAATTTGGAGGGCAAGTCAACACCTTGAACTTTTTGTCATGTTCAAACCTCAAACCATTCATAAACAATTTGTGCAGCATGTTGCAACAGTAACTCTTGTATAGGAGTGGACAAGATGGACTACACTAGCCTTTGCTCTGCTTGTGCATCAATGAGACTTTGATGCCCATGTCCCTGGTGATGGTTTATCATTGTACTTTCTGGGACCACTACTTGTAGCTACTAATGATTGCGTAACGGAAACAACCAACAAGACCTGGATGGAGATGCACTGACCCAGTTGTCTAACCATAACAGTGTGGGCTTTCACAAACTCTCTGATTTCCTTAAACTTGCCCATTTTTCCTGTTTCCAACAACTTCAAGAATTGACTTTTGGCTGGCTGCTTATTTGTTGATAATCATTATTGTTCACTTTACCTGTCAGTAGTTTGAACATTATGGATGACTGATACAGGTGCATGTTATATCTAAGTGCTTAGTGTCACACCATGTTTCCTGATGTGCAACTGGTCATCTGTCATTGCATCAACAGAGAAAGGGAATATCATGGAACCGCTGTCGCTGCTGTGCTTCGAATATTATCCAGTCACTGGTAATCCTATGTGGTGTATTTGCACTAATGGCATTAGATGACTTGGCTACAGTTAGTGACAGTTCAGCTACAAACCTACAAAATGAACATTTACTGTACATATCTAATAAGAGGGCCAGAAACTGCAGATATATGTTGAATGGGCCTGATAAAGCAGCCTTTAAGAACCACATTCATTGTTAACTTAAGTAAAGCAAGAGTCAGAAGGACAGTACAAACCATTTCAGTACCTTGGCTGTGATCGAGCCTGTTCTGACAAGCTCTCTGTTTTCCTGGATGTTTAGTTGAAGGAGAGGTTGGAGATCCTCCAGGTCTGTCACTGTGACATTGGCTCTATGTGGGTCAAACAGGGCTAGTGTTAAGTCAGCAAACAGCAGTGTGGCAAACTGGCAACTTACCAAATTAATACTCTTAACAATGGCTATGTAGAACAGGTAAGAAACAATTATAGGGCAGTTGTAAACAGATCTCTACTTCAGCCACCTGATGATCACCTACCTATGAGTATTAATTTAGTAGATGTTCACATAGGGGAGGAGCAGTGTCAGTTGTCACTGTAAAGTCCATTGTTAAAAGGTTTTTAAAATCAGTCGGTGGGGTAAGTAATACTGCTTTGTCTAAAAAGAGGTCTATTTCATAATATGTGGTTTCTTTACTGCCATTTCATTTTATTGGAAAAGTAATAATTGGAAATCTAAAATGTTTTTGTACTGACCAAATAATGCAGTATTCACAAACAAATTTTCTATAACAAAATTTGTACTAAAAATAGCACACTGTGTATACTGTATGGTGCGAATGCAACCTTTTCAATAAAAATTGTATTCTTCAGTGGGTGCCTAAATATCTAGCAGAGCATGACACACAAACATGTCAATTTCCCTTTGGGATGAATAAAGTATCTATCTATCTATCTATCTATCTATCTATCTATCTATCTATCTATCTATCTATCACATGAATAGCAACTGAGTGTTATGCTTATGCAATGAGGAAAGAAAAGAATTTTCAAGTTAGTGGAATTTCGTTTTTGTTTTGTTGTTACAGTGGTACTGAGCATGCGCAGAGTGAGTCTCACCACAGTAGCTTGATGTTGACTGCCCGCTGCTACAACTCCCCTACTCCCCTTTAGTCTTTAGTAAGATAAACATTTTTGCCTCCTACACATGAACACTTTCCGTCTCTAACTGGTGCAGTTTCCTGTCTTGTTGCATGTGTAACTCACCCCAGGGAGGCGGCCATGATCCCCACCACTCCAGTCCCCGCTCCAAGCTCCATTACTTGCTTAGAGGACCATGTACTGACACCAGAGCGGGAATTACAAAACTGTTCCGTTTCGAGGTATTTAGATAAAACAATAGCCGCATCCCAAACCACGCAACCTACATCGCCTGTGCTGCACTGATATACTTTTAGAACAGAGCCGTCATTTTTCTCAATCTCTCTAACAAAATGCGTGGCCGATATTTGCTGCTCAGGCGAGACCGCCATGCTGCTTCCTGGTTTCAACTAACCAATAGGAAGGCACGGTGACGAGTCACGGCGACCCTCGGGTTGCCAGATTGATATAGATTCAGTTTGGTCTGTTTAAACTACAGTTTCATATTATTTTTCATTAGTATTTATTTCATTTCATTAGTGTTTTTTTTTCCAAATTGGTTAAATTAAGTTAATAAGTTTGGTTAAATTGATAGAAACTAATTGAGTTATTATGTAACAGTAAGCCATATGATTTTTTTTAACAGAAGGGTGTTTGTGTTACTTGATTTCCCTCTTGTGGTATGATACAGCTATTGCAGTTGAACAGGAACAAAGAAATTAAAGGCAATTATGCATCATAGAATATGTTTAGACATGCATATGCTACACATGGAAGCTTTAATGTGTTCTTTTGTGCCTGGATTATGTCAGTTATGAGGCTGAGGAGTGGTTGGTTGCTGCCAGTACATTAAGAGGTATATGCTGATTCATATCATGCCTTCCAAACCACATGTAGCCCTCCTCAGCCTGGGCCACAGCAGCCTGATGTGACTTCTCCAGATGGTTCCTGGGAAAACGGCGTCTGTGTGTGCCTCCTGTGCTCTCTGTGTTCTGCCTGGGCAAGAAGTCAGTCTGATAAGCTGAATGATTTCTGCTCCCCAGCCATGCTTCACTAACACTGGCATCATGGCAAAGGCAGAAATGAGAGTTATGCTCCCGGCGGTCATCCAGACACTTCTTACGACCCAAACCCTACACACACACACACACACACACATTATATGGACCTTCCACTGACCTAATTATTAATGCAACTAATTAATGCTATGCCTTTATCTATACATAATCCTAACCTCAGTAACCAAAAGGAAACTGTTTTGCTGTTAATTGTAAAATAATAATAATTTTTTTTAAATGTAAATTGTACATTAAAAAAAAATAGAAAAAGTCTTCATTGTGGGCATCAGCCAAATGTCCCCACAAAGGTACTGTCAGATATTGCTATACTTGTGTGGGACATGTAGTTACATAGTTATCTTTAAATAAGTAAGGTGTATAAAAATATATATAATATCTAGAAATTGGTTGAAATATTTTTTTTAATTTTTATTTCTGTTACTCTGCCCTTTATATATGTAAATTTGTTATTAAACAGTGTAAACAGACTTACATGGCCATATGTATCTATACTGTCTTGCAAGGAACCTCGGTTGTCATGCTCTGAAAATGGATATCTCCTGCTCCTTGTGTTCTGAAAGAAAAATGTATTAAAATTATTTGTTTATTTTCTTTTATTTATTTATTTATTTATTTATTTATTTATTTATTTATTTATTTATTTATTTATTTATTTATTTATTTATTCATTCATTCATTCTTGTCGCAAGTTTCTTTATTGTGATAAATTATAAATACAGTAATCAGCTGCTCACTCCATGTTCAACTCCTACTAATACTTTTACATACTAAATTGTACTGTCATGCAGCATTTATTATGAAACTGTTGCTGCATGTGAATGGCCTAGTCATTTGGTAGTGCCAAAGTTTTTAACCTTTTCATGGTTGTTAAAGGTTTTGGGATATTTCTCATGTCCTTGCATGTGTTGTGGTCTGGCCTGGGATAGCATGGCTCCAGTGGTGGTACAGGCTTGTCGTGTTACTTCATACTGCTGCGAACCAACATGGGCAAACTACAAAAAAATGTATATATTTGAATATTATATTATATTATATTATATTATATTATATTATATTATATTATATTATATTATATTATATTATATTATATTATATTATCCACCAATCAGGCACAACATTATGACCACCTGCCTAATATTGTTTTGGTCCCCCTTTTGCCGCCAAAACAGCCCTGACCTGACGAGGAATGGGCTCCACTATATTCCTGAAGATGTGCTGTGGTATCTGACACCAAGAAGTTAGCAGCAGGTCCTCTCCATGGATCCCACCTCGCAACTTACAGGTCTTAAAGGATACTTACAGGAATTACAGGACACTTTTGATAGATATAGACCACGAACACCCCACAAGAGCTGCAGTTTTGGAGATGCTCTGATCCAATCGTCTAGCCATCACAATTTGGTCCTTGTCAAACTCGCTCAAATACTTACACTTGTCCATTTTTCCTGCTTCTAACACATCAACTTTGAGGACAAAATGTTCACTTTCTGCCTAATATATCCCACCCACTAACAGGTGCCATGATGAGGAGATCATCAGTGTTATTCACTTCACCTCTCACTGCTCATAATGTTATGCCAGATCGGTGTATTTTTCAAGACAAACTGGAACACATGTATGTGATTTTCTGATATTCTGAACTGAACCCCAAATTTTTTTTTATAATCCTAAAAACCCATCATAGATACAAAACATATTTATATATCAGAAATAATCTCACCCATTTGCCATCCTGATCCATATTTGCATATCTCTTTCCTCCTTTAGTCATATTATCTGGTAAAGTAAAATGGACTTATTATGCTTTAAATATTCAGAAACCAAAATATCTAAACTCTCACTGTCATAAAACTGCATCTGCTCTCTGTAGGACGCTTGTATCCATGACAACAGTATACAAGCTATGCACTAGTTTAAAACACATACTATTTGTAATGTGATCAATAATAAGTTATTTTAATTTTAATTACTACTCGGTAAAATTGTTTAAACTAAAATATAACTTGTTACTGAAAAACGCACATGTATATATATAAATATACATATAAAATAAATACAAATTAAATAAATAAATATATAAAAATTAAAAATAAATAAATAAAATAAATAAATATTATGAAACAAACACGGTTTGTTTAGTAATAAAAACAACAACAATAAAGACAAATTATATTAAGAATTAGCGCTATTCTTCTAGAAGAGTTTGACGACGTCATATGTACTTCCGGGTTAAGCAAGTTCAGTGGTTGCTGGCTGCTGGTAAATGTGTTTCCAGTGAGCTGTGAGATTATTTTCTAGTTTTTGCGGTTTGATTAAAAGAGATCACGCGTGTAAAAAAAAAAAATCACAGTGCTCTTTTAATTTGTCTGAAATATTCCTCTTCGATCCGGTTCATGCAGCTGACGATTCTGGAAGAAAGTAATCTGTTACTAGCTAGGATGGACAGCTTAGCTGCGAGAAATGAGTCCTTAAGACAGCTTTAAGTTATCAAGTAGAGATCAGCTGAACTCACACTGGTCATTCAGACTGACTCAGCTAGATTGAGGTCAGTGACCATCACAGCTGGTGAATGTTACCTGGCTTTAACTTGGCAGACTGGTGCGGCTGCTTGATCTGGAAGTTTCTGGATGGCTGAGAGAGAGTTGTGAGTGAATAGTTGCTGTCCTGTTGACCATGAGCTCTGCAGAGCAGGGAAAAGACTCACCTGTGTGTCCACACCACAGACATGAAGCTGTGGAAGCAGACAACTCGGCCAGTGAAGACACAAAACAGGTAACCAACACTACAGAAACATGATAAGCAACATAACCTGTCAGGCTGGAGGCTGTGTGTGTGTGTGTTATCTTAGATGTTTGTCCCTTGGAAAGAGTCATCAGGATATTAAAGATGTTATATGATACTGTTTTCAAGAAGTATTTATTATTCTTGACTGACTATGAAACCCAAGTGATATATTTGTGTGTGTGGAAGTTTCATGCAGGGAATTTAGGTTTATTTAAAAGCACAGCAGACCAATTGCCTGCTTAGTGACATTTTTTTTTAGCATTTCCATACAGATGTTTGTTGTTGTTGTTGTTTTGTTTGTTTTGGCATAAATATACCAATTAAGTATTTAATGTCCTGAAACTTCATACTAATTCTATTGCCTTACGTCAGAGTGACCTGTGACCTGTGTTGTGAAAACTGTTTGCTCAGTGCGACTCCTTAAAGATAAAAAAAATGCATATATATATATATATATATATATATATATATATATATATATATATATATATATATATATATATACAAACAAAAATATAAGACTAAGTATGAACAGGAGAAACTAACTATCGAATAAAATAAAGTATAATAAATAAAGTAAAATTAAATGTAGCAGTGCAGTGAAACACAGTTGTGGATGTAACCTTATTTTCATCAGTATTTACATTACAGTACAGTACACATGTGCAAACTGGCAGTAGATAATACATATGAAGTACCCTGAGAGACTAAAACGGTGTTAATGGTTGTATTAGTGCAGTGTGAGGGTGTTATCGCCTGTCACACACAGGTGAATTGTATGAATGATCTCCTGTAACGTTCTTTGTGACAACGATTCTAAATGAGTCCTCCGGAGAATGAGCTTCGGCTGACTCTGTAGTAGAGCTCATTCTCCAAAAGACTCAAATTTGTTGTCACATTCGTTTTCTCATTCTACGTGAGTTCTAAACTGCCAGTATATAAAGCATGACCTTATCCTTTAGCTTATATGTCATATTTGTCAATATGTAGCTGTTGATTGATTTGTTGATTGATCTGATTCTCTATTTTTCTGTTTCTCAGGGGACAGTTTTATGTCTTTGCAACAATGAGGTGAAGAGTCGAGCTGTGGTGAAATACTCCGCAGCACCACCGCCAGCCACCTATGCACTCCTTCAGGAGCAGACTGATCTCAAGCTTCCTCCAGCAAACTGGTTACGTCAGAGTGCCCAGCTAGGCTCCGCTGGTACCACTGTGTTTGGGTCCAGCAGCAAAAGCAAGCCCTTCTCAAGGTATGACTGCTTTAATGGCTTCTTACCACTCTCGCAGTTTGATACTAACTAACACATTTTCATACATAGCATAGCAGTCACTGGGAAGTCATGAATATTTAATCTTTGAGCCATTAAATAATCTATGGAGGATAATAGATTGTTTAATGGATGGGTGTTTTTAATGCCAGTGAAACTAGAAATACATCTGGCAACCCTTTAACACTTACCCCTTTTTAGAGACAGTTTCCATGAATATATACACAGGGAGCAGTTTATTAGGAACACCCATAATCTGTAAGAACTGTGTAATGCATCATGGACCAGAATCTCAAAGGAATGCCTTGTGGAATCCATGCTATGAAGAGCTGAAGCTATTTTGAGAGCAAAGTATTATATACGTAATAACTATATGTATTATACGTAATAATACAATATATGTTATTATAATATATACCTTATACCACAGTATTTGATGGTGTTCCTAATAAACCGCTCACTGAGTTTACATAAAGTATTTAATGTGGAAGCACATATATGTCCTCCTGCTATTCCAAATAGTTAGCAGGCTAGTTTACTGCTAGTTAAGTAGTAACAATAGTCACAGGTGGACACCCGACCTGTCAGAATATATTATTATGAACCTTTTTGTTAGTCTTTTTAATAGTTTAGTTAGTTAGCTGTCATTGTTAGAGCACATTCCCCTTGTCTAAAAGTATCCTTTTATGTAAAGCATTTAATAAAACTGAAATGTCTTATTGGTCATCCAGTGACACTGACCACCCCAAATAGCATCTCTTCACCATTTCATCCTTTAATTAATTTATTTTTATTTTTATATACATCGGTCTTCAGTGTCATGAATAACTGGTCTCACAAACAATTCTATTCACATCAATATTATATGGAAATATTGGGAAACGATTAAAAAAATTGACCCATTGAAAACTTCATTTGACTTACAATATCTCTTTTGCTGTCTTCTCTACTTTATCATTAACTTGTATGATGAATGAAAGACCTCTTATACATTAGAACAGTTGGTATGGTATTGTGTTGCACTTTAGCATAAATCTCTCACATTCTTGTGTATCTAAACTATTTGATTTAACATGAACTGAAACTCTTAGTCATGTGCTCTGTGTTTGTTTTTGTTTAAGCTTTGGTATGGCTTATGAATTTATTGACTCCATCGGCAACGATGTTGACGTGGTGTCTGACTCTGAGGTGAGTTCTGTTTGTTTGTTTTTTTTTTTTTTATTATCTGTACATGCTGAATATGTCGATCTCATCAAGGTCTGCTGTTCATCTTATAGTCATGAATGCATGGGAGATAACCTTTTTTTAATGTGTGCGTTTGACTTTGGCAGAACATAAAGAAACTGCTGAAGATCCCCTACAGTAAGTCACATGTCAGCATGGCGGTGCATCGTGTGGGCAGGACTCTGCTCCTAGACGAACTCGACATTCAAGAGCTGTTTATGAGATCGTCACAGGTGAGTGTAACTGCACAGGTGCTTTCCAGTTTCATTCTCTCACGGGCAGTGCTCTGGGAGAGACTGTGGGACTGCTCATGAGTTTTAATCACACAAGTCTCATAGTGTGTGTTTTTGTATTTGTTTTTGGTAGACTGGAGACTGGACATGGTTGAAGGAATTTTACCAGAGGCTCATTGACCAGAAATGGCAGAGGAAAAAGAAAAGTAAAGAGCACTGGTATGAAAAGGCCATTCTCTCCAAGTTCCTTTATTACAGGTGAGTTCCAAGTTTACATGGAACAGTTTTTTTTATTAATTACAAATTATCTATCATCCATAACCAAACATGTGTCTTGTATTTCAGTATAAATGGAGATGGTGCTGCAGAGCCTGTGCCCTCCGAATCAGACAGCTGTGCTGAAGCAGAGGAGGCGTGTGGAACAGCAGAATATGGCCCATCCTGGCCTGCTACCTTCAGCAGCTCGACCTCAGATTCGGACCAGTCCTCTATTCCTAAGGAGGTCTCCTGTTATTTTTTTTTTTATTATTGTGTGTGTGTGCATGACAGAGAGAGAGAGTTTTACACACCCTATTTTGTAAAACTCTGCTTTAGTCGATGTTTTATTTTCTACTATTCTCTTCTAATTTCTAGGAGCGAATGGAGAACACGTTTGCGCTTGGCCACGTCACCTCAGTACCTAAAGAACAGAATCTGCCGATGCTCTTTAACGAAGGAGAGAACAGCCAGGTAACAGACTCATTCCTCAACCCAGTGGAAGTCTGTATGAGGTTTCATTTAAAGTTGCTATTAGTACACAGTATGAAAAAGCTGATGATATTTGATCTAGTTTATGGTTTGTTAGTGTTATGTAGCTGTGATCCCCTCTTCTGAATGCAGGGTTTAAAAAACGACTTTGTGCGGAACATCCTCTGGACTTTTGAAGACATCCACATGCTAGTGGGATCAAACATGCCAATTTTTGGAGGCGGACGTTACCCAGCAGTGAGTCTGCGGCTCAGGTCAGATTCTCTGTCCTAGTTATACAGAAACGGTGTTTATAGTATATGTTTGATTTAATTATTTATTTTATATGCATGTTACACAGTAATAAGCTCCAGGCATTTTTAGATGCAATGCACCTAATTCAAGTTGCTTATAATTTTATAATGTAGTGTCATTGTGTTCCAGTGTGGTTTTTCTCATCATACACACACATTGTCACTGGGTTTTATTTAAAGTAATTGGGTTGGTGGTGTAGTTCACAGTGTTGATCAATTCACATCAATTCAATGTTCACAGTGGTGATCAATATCACTGACATTATGAAAGTATTTAATGTGTTATTTATTTTAAATATTAGAAATGTTTTTTTTCCTTTGATATAGGGATAACAACAAACCGATCAACATTCTTACTGGTATTGATTACTGGCTGGACAATCTGATGTGCAATGTACCAGAGCTTGTCATGTGTTTCCATGTAAATGGCATAGTGCAGGTAAAGCTTTAATTTCTTCACTACTCTATTCTTGTTCATATTATTTCCATGTACACATGCCCAGCTTTTGCTTCCATTCTTTTTAACAGAAATATGAAATGATAAAGACAGAGGACATCCCAGATCTGGAGAATTCCACATTTTCCACTAGGGTGGTGAAAAACATTGCCCAAAATATACTTTCTTTTCTTAAATCCAATTGTACCAAAGAGGGACACACCTATTGGCTCTTCAAAGGTGAGTTTCAGTCTCTTTAGTAGAATACACACATGTGGTTATAAAGATTGTGTTCCACACACTTGCAAAAGAGTAGAAAGCATCTGATTATGTCTAACTCTTTACTTTTAGCCAGTGGGAGTGACATCGTAAAGCTGTATGATCTGACCACTCTGTGTGAGGAGGCACCTGAAGAGAAATGCCAGAACCCCTTCACTTTGCCAGTGGCTGTTCTACTTTATAAGTGTGTATTGCATGTCGTGCATTTTATCTTGAGTACTTTGTATTTTCTAGATCATCCCAGTGAGCATGGTGTTCTGATGAGCAGAGCTGATTTGTTCTAAATTGCAGGGTGGCAAGTAACATGATGCTGAAAAAGAACCAAAACAGGAAACATTACGGGACCATCAGAACTCTGTTGCTCAACTGTGTTAAGCTCCTAGATGAGGAGAAACACTATCAGGTACACACAATATGTTTCTGGCTATACCTTTAATACCGTTAATAAGACTGTGGTTCATCATGTCTCCTTTCTGACTGTTTAGATCATTGCCTCAGCACACTACATGTTGTCAGAGCTGTTTCAGCTGGATGACTCAAGTGAGGAGGAAGGTAGTGAGGAGTCTCTACGCAATGGGGGCTCTGAGGACAGCTATAGCGAGGACGAGGATGAAGAAGAAGTGGATGATGATGAAGAAGAAGATGACAGCTGCTCATATAGCATGCCGTCTAAGCGTCCAGAGGACTGCAAGGCAGTGGCTGTGATTAAATCTGTGGAGGAGCTGTCTGTCCCAGAGAAGTACACATCAACCCACAAGATAAGGGTATGTCTATGATCTTTATGTAGCAGGAACTGATTAAAACCTTACACAGGTTCTGTCTACGTTCTGTATTTAGACCTCAACAATTTCTATTAGTGTTAAAATGATTGTAACAATTAGACGTGCTGCAGATGCAGTAGTTTAGGTTAGGTTAGATTAGTTTGGATGCATCAGTAAGGCACAACTCATCATTCTCTTTAACCTTCTTTTTTTTCCTAACCAGCCCAACTGTTCATTTCCTGTGTCCCAAGACAAAGAAGAGAAATGTAGGCTTGTACTTAGCTATGTGCTAAAGGTGAGAATACCCGGTCCTGCAATTGTGTTTTGTATTATTGTTTTGGATCAAAAGAAATGATCCAGAATTAGATCAGAATGGTTTAATGTACCAGTGTCAAAGACAGAACTGGATGTTTATTAATGAGCAAGGTCCTGGGGTTAGTAAAAAAACAAAACAAAACAAAAAACACACAGTACAGTTGCAATAGTTCATGATAGTTTCAATTCTATGTGATATTGTCTAAAGACATTGTGAATGTATTTGTTAATATATTTTGTGATAAATTAACGAAGAGTTATTTCCAAATTATTTACATTCCACTGAATATAAAGCATGTCTTTAGTTTCACACCAAAATGTTGTATATTAAAAGTAATAGTGTCGAAGTAAAACAACTCTTCTTCAGACAGCTCCAGTTGAGGTTGAAAATGCCATTGCTTAATGCCTTAGTATGGTGGAATCTTTACATAGAATTTTAAAATTGCAAGATGCTGAAATTGTTTCAGTTTTTCTATAAGGTTATTGTTTGAGACAGAGATTGAATTCCGATGCTGATAATATGTTCGAGAATTGTCTGTATAGTAAACACTTTGCTGTATGTGCTATAGGGACTGAAGGCAGTGGATAGCAGTATCAAGAAGGAGAGTGACCTGCCGGCAGCTGACCCCAGCACTCCTATCCCTCTGAAGTATGAGGAGACTGGAGCCAGAGCAGTGGAGAAAGAGATCGCTCTGCTGCTTGACAGAGGTCAGCAGCACTCACTAACAATTTTCACTAGAATACTTTTGCTTTACATTTCATCTACTGCATCTGGCTTTCTCTCGCTTCTTCATTATGCTCCTTTTATTGACTCTTTTCCTGTTCAGCTGCTCCATGTGGTGAGGGACTAAAGTTGCCCATGCGCTCAGGCATGCTGGCTGGTTCCTGGCAGCACCAGATGAAGCTGCAACTCTTTCTGAAGGCATCGAAAGCTTACTGTGTGTTATCTGAGGCTGCAACCAACCTGCAGAAGTACGGCCGGGCACTGCGTTACATCAAACTGTCCCTACAGTGTCATGGTGAGAGAGCAAAAATAGAAAAGAGTACACTCTTTTACAGCACAAGGTAATATAATCATTTTGACATTTGTTATGACCTTACATTCAATTCTTTCTCCTCTCTGTGTGTAGATGCGTATTGTGCTATAAGCAGTGGGCTGCACCCAACTGTGCTGCTCTTCCACAGCCAGTGTCTGTCTCTGTGTGGAGACGTGCAGTTGATGTTGGCACAGAATGCCTCAAACAGAGCTGCCTATCTGGAGGAGTACAGCTACCAGACCAGAGATGACCAGGAGATCCTTCACTGCCTTCACCGGGAGAGCTCCTGCCAAGGTTTCCCTCACCTATCACATTTCATTAATATCATATAAACATTCTGTTCTCATGAGCAAGCAAACAGGAAAGAGTTGCATGACTAGTAATTTCTTAATAGTTCACAAGTAGGCATTTAGTCATCTTTTTTGCTATTGCAAAACTGATTTAAAACACTTTTTAGGTAATTTTATTAATGAGGTTAAATGCTGATAAACAGCAAAGATTAAGCATGCGTATCTGCCTTTTTAATATAGATGATTTTACACTTTAGCTTTTCTGTATTTGTTGACATTTGTTGAGAAGGAATGATAGAAGATGCAGCATATTTTTGTCAGCTTATCATCTGTGCTGCTCTCAGCTTTCAGCATGGCCACTGACCTGGCCACTGACCCAGAGTACCAGCTGTTTGTGAGCAGTAAGTGCTATGAGGCAGCCCATGACATTTTAACCTCTGAAGCTCTGAAAGACCTGAACTCAGAGAAGCTGGCTCAGGTTCTAAAGCGGCTTGGAAACATTCGCAATGAGATGGGCGTCTTCTATATGAACCAGGCCGCAGCACTGCAGACAGAGAAAGAAGGGGGTGAGTAGGCTCAAAGATGATCTATTTTGTACAAAGGATTTCGTTTTATTGACCTGTCGATTGTTAGATTTTAATTGTATTTGTCTCTCCCTTCACTGTATGGGCCGTAGTACGGAAGTCAGTGTGTGCAGCAGAGCAAGATCTGTGGAAGAAGAGCTTCTCTTGTTTTGAGAAGGGCATGCAGAATTTTGAGGCCATTTCAGACTCCGTAAACAAAGCCCTGCTGTTGTGTAACATTGGCAGACTGATGCGGATCTGTGCACAAGCCCATTGCACCATGACTACAGAAGAGAGCCGAGGAGAGTTCTCACCTGAGGAGGCTCTCTACTACAACAAGGTACACCCTCACACAGAATGGTTCTAATTTATAAGACACAAGCATGGAGTGAGAATACTGAATGAGTCTCTCTCTAGTAGGTGTCTTTTAAATGTCATGTTTTTGTTAAGTGTGATGTATACTTTTCACCATGTATCTATATACAGGCAGTGGATTACTATCAAAGAGCCATGAAGTGTCTGGGAAGTAGAGAGAGCCATACAGCAGTGTGGGATTCGGTGAACTGGGAGCTCTCCACCACATACTTCACCCTGGCTACGCTACTACAGGACTATGCTCCATTGTCCCGCAAAGCTCAGGAGCAGGTGAGCGTATACATACACACATTCATTCAATTATATAGATGATAATGCAGGACTGAAATACTTGTCGAAATACTATAAGAAGTACAAAAATATCTTGCTTCACCTACCTAAATGCTGCAATGAAAATAGCCATTGATGTTGGCGTGGCATTAAATGAACAATAAACAAACAGTGATGCAGGAGTGTTTTGTATGTTTGTACTGTGGAAGCATGTTTTATGTTCTGTTGTGTTACTTTTTTTCAGGTTGAGAGAGAAGTGACTGATGCTATGATGAAGTCTCTGCGATATTGTGACCTCCAGACAGAATCAGCCCGCCAGCCACTATACCAGTACAGAGCAGCAACCATCCACCACAGATTGGCGTCTATGTACCACAGCTGCTATCGTAACCAGGTACACGTGTTCACTCATGCATTCCTCTCAGACAAATTTATTTTCTTATAGACTAGACCTGAGGCATTCAGAACAGTGGACCATATCATGCCCATGATGTTTGTTCATTCTCACTGCCTTCTCAACTTTGTACATGGGCTTTTAAATGCTTGTGCTAAACATCAGTGCTAACATAACATATCTGGCTATGCTCATACTCATAATATTGCAGTATTTTGGTATAAGCAAAACCTGTCCATGCAACAGATACCTAATGTTTGAGTGTGTGCACACACTTGTTCATTTAAGGTGGGTGATGAGAGTGTACGGAAGCAGCACAGGTCTCTAGCAGAGCTCCATTACTCCAAAGCAGTGCGTCTGTTCCTCAGTCTGAGTGATGCCCCGTGTGAGTTGCTGCGCACTCTGCTGGAGCGTGTGGCCTTCGCCGAGTTTACCATGGCAGGTCAGTCAAGTCAAGAAGCTTTTATTGTCATTTCAGCCATATATAGCTGATGCAGTACATGGTGAAATGAGACCATGTTTCTCCAGGATCCTGGTGTTACATAAACCAGCATAACAACATTGAAATACAAAACAGCAACACAGAGCTAAGGACAGAAAGTAGCTGTCTCACATACTCAGTCTCACACACTGGTCTTACACTTGTTGTTAGTCCAGCTTAATTTGTGCAGTGTTGGTTAAACCATTATTCTGGACTATTAAATTATTTTGCACAGAAAAATTTCTAGTTTTGTACTCTGTACTTTCTAGGTTATGGCTAAGATGAACATTACAATTAGATTAGCATTATTATAGTGTTTTTACCAATACATGATGCACATGTCTGTATGTCTGTGTTTTTGTATGTTTTAGGACAGAGCAGTAGTGCAGTGAAATTGAAAACCTTAACAGGAGCTTTGGAAATAATGTGTGAGACTCGCCATGCCTTCAGCCTAATCTACAAAGAGCTGCAGGAGCAACAGCAGAAAGAGGTCTAGCACGATATTTTGAGCTCATAACCTTCTGGTCACTAGTCCAGAAATGTAAACACTGAACCAGCACCCACTCTGGGAGCTCACCCTGGACACAAACATGAGAAAACGAAATACTTTCCACTTTTAAAAGGTTACAAAACTACAATCATGTTAAAAGTAATAGTTTGTGTGTATTTATTTGTGAAAACAGGGAGTGGTACAAGAAGACACGGCCAACCTTGATGAGTCCTCTGAAGATAGCCCTGCCTCTTCAGGGTTGAACACACAAGAAGTGGTAAAGCTGATTGGCATCTTTGAGCCCAGTATCTCCTTCTTGCTGCTGCAGGTGATTAAACTCAGTACCACCAGCAAACGCAAACCCAGGTAAGAGGGAGAAAAACTCTTTTTGGCTTATGTAGTTTCAGAAGAGAAGTTCCTGAAAAGTAGTATAATTTTGACAAATGACTTTTGTACAAATTGCATCCAAAATAGGATATTTTGGACATTTTTTTAAGAACGATACTATAATAATAAATAGTCCTATGATATACCATATTCTATTAAATACTATATGATTTAAAATTTGATAGACTTCACAACCCTACTGTAAGTCACTCTGCATAAGGGTTACACAGATATTGATGGACCTTTGTCTAATAACCATGCTTTTCTAGTAAACTTTGTGTGCTTCTGCAATTTGTACCTGCATGTTTATTATCACGATAATTGTTAGTTTATCTTCAGGAGCCAGATTTCTCCACAAATTTTAACACGTGTAAACCAATAAAATAGAGTCTTCACATTGACATCATCATGCATATGGGGTTTTGTGTTTGTTTGTGTATAAACAGCAGTAAAGAGGAGGAGCAGGTGATGGTCTACAAGCAGGTCTACTCCAGGCTGTTGCGAGCAGAAAAGAACGCCCCCCTGACCCAGCGCATAGCCCTCTATATGGAACTTCTTGATCAGTTGGCTCCTGTCTGACCAAGGCGATCGATCATCTGACCAGACCCACACTCTGTAGTGTAAGAAGTATGAAGAGGTTTCTGGAATGGGATGAATCCGAGTTCTTACCAGCGGTGTCTTGTTCTCACACTCACAGCTAATTACTAGCTAGATTTTTCCTCTGTTTTTTTTTGTTGTTGTTGTTAATATTCAGTGAGGAAATTGACAGAAATATTTCCTAAGGCTGACTAATGTGAAATGTGATATTCTTTTGTTTCTGAAAAAGAGAAAGAAAGATACTTCAATATTTTTGTTTCAGATAAATAAGCAAACATTTATTTATTTTTTTTCCAGAAGGGTCACAATATGAATGATTAATATGTGCAATAATAAGGCAATGTACAGGACAAGCTCTGCTAAAGCTGTTGCCGTATTTTATATACAATGTGTGTGCTATACAAATTCTTTATTAAAATTTTGGAAGTTGATTGAATGCCATTTGTCTTGATTTTGTCTCAGGTTGCACTAGTTATAAACTGATGGAAGGGTGCACTTGTGGACAAAGAAGTGTCTATTGTTGAATTTTTTTGTCCCCAGGACAGTCACAACCAACCATTAAAATTACAACTGATGCATTGTAATTGATCTTGATAATTAGAGAATCTTGTAAGTTGTAATGCAGAAAAACAAAGACCATGCCCAGGCTAAACAAAGTATGCAGTACTATAGGTTACTGTTGTGCAACCAGTGGATCTTAATGTGGGATCAGGGGACCCTTAGTGGTCTCTTGAGGTACAGCCAAGGGGTCCAGTTTTTTTTTTTTTTTTCATGGGTGGAAATCACAATTCATTATAGAACCAGCTTATTTGAATTAAATCAGTTTAATCCAAAATTCAATAACGCAGGTAGACCTAAAGAAGAATCTTTCTTTGTTTTGTCAGTGAACTGAAGCTCTACGCTACCAATAAATAATCATAATGAACAGTTGGTTTAAAATAGTTCGATTATGTTGAAATTTATGTGTTGAATGTGGGCTGGGGAATTTATTTAGAAGAAAAAGGAGTAGAGGAGATATTCAAAATACTCATAAGACACCTTGGTGTGTGTAGGAAATGGGAAAAACACCATGTCAGCCTATTTAATATAAATATCCATTTATAGGAATAACACTAAGCCAGTGGTGTCACTTAAGTGGCAAAGGCGCACAACAGAGACTTCTTATTTTGTCTTCTTAAAAATTGATTTATAGAATTTATAGAATTTGATGCTATCAAATTCTCTTTATAATAAACAAGTCGTCTTTGTTTAGCCAAGTTGGTGGAGGAGGAGCTTTGTTAGACCCTACCCAGTGACGTGTACTGTGAACAGCCAATCAGCGTGCGGTAGGGATCTTGGCGCCTTGGTGTGAACGGAGGCTAGACCAAAGTGGGTTTCTAGAGATGTTTTTATATAGACTAATATTTTCATTTACTAACTCTGGATCGCAGATCTAACTGAATCTCCTGATCGCTTGAAACACAAGAACGAGACAGTCGCATGTTGAACATGCCAGCTGCTATTTTTGTTGTGCCTTTTTATTGATTTGTCAGTATTGTGTGTCCGGCTAGCAGACTAGCTAGCGGCTACTGCGCAACAGCACAATGAGTACTGCCAAGGAGATCAAGCGTAAGTTCTTCCTGTTTATATAGGGGAATGTAACGATTAGAGGAGATCAGATCTCAGTATCAGATCAATGATGTCCCTGATTCTAGGATTTCTATACGGTCTTAGGATTTATAACTAATTTGACAAGTTTGTGTCGGATCACAGTACATCAGGCGCTGATACTGAGCTCTGTGTATCCTAGTTTCAAGTCACTTCATCCTGTTTCTTATTTAAATGCAGAACTACAGAAAGCCAAAAGCAAAGCCCAGGTCAGCAATAATCTAAAGGAGGAGGCCAGTCTGTGCAATCAGCTCGGAGAACTCTTAGCCAAGAATGGTAAGATGGTAACTCATCCCGCAACCCAAACTATAGTTCCTAATGGTTCTCAATTTTTTTTTTGATATTCTATTCTGTCTGTCTGTCCTGGTTTTCTCCTTGTCACAGGTGATTACCAGGCGGCCATAGAGGAGCATCGGCAGGAGCTGGCGCTGTCTGAGGTTCTGCATGACGTCATCGGCTGCGCTGTAGCCAATCGGAAGATAGGAGAATGTTACGCAGAACTTGGAAACATCGAAGCTGCTCTCAAGGTAAAACAGTAGAAAACACCCTGTCACTTTTAGATGGACATATCCATGTCTGTGAAGTAATCTTTGGCTTCAACACAACTCTGATGGTCTCTTCCAGCATCAGAGACTGCATCTGAATCTTGCTCGCTCTGTAAATGATGCGGCTGAGGAGCAGAGAGCTCTGGCCACCATTGGTCGCACTTACCTCTTCCTTCATGACTCCGATCAGTCCCGGGACAGCCTGAAGCAGGCAGAAGACGCTTTTAAGAAGAGCCTGGCTATACTGGACGGACGATTAGAAGGTTTGCACCCTCTTGTTGACCTACTAGACCTAAAGACTAGGGTGGTTTTGTCAGGTGATACCTGACAGTAAAGATTGCAGTCCCTTTAGCACTAGCACTTTATTCAGCAATTAATTCATTATTCTTCAGTATAACTGCTTCATCATGGTTAGGCTTGTGCTGAATCTGGAGCCTATCCAGTGTTTGTGAATAATGTAGCTGTGTATGCATCATAGGGACTGTGTCAGCAAGGGAGCTGAGTGAAATGAGAGCACGTCTGTTGTTGAACCTGGGCTTTGTGTTTGACGGCCTGAAGGAACCACAACGCTGCAGTGATTTCATCCGCCAGAGTATCTACATCTCAGAGTGAGACTCTCGCGTTTATAACCTGTGTCACTCCGCACTGCATGCTTGTTGCCCAACATAGACAGCACCAGTGCTGCAGTTAAATCAGATTTTTTCCTGTTTTAGGAAGAACAATCTGCTAGAGGATCTCTACCGTGCCAACTTCAATCTGGGCAGCATTCACTTCAGAAATGGACAGCATTCTCTTGCAATGCGCTGCTTTGAGAAGAGCAAGGAGTGTGCACGCAAGATGACTGACAAGTTTAGCGAGAGTGAGTGCTTCTACACCATCGGCAAGGTGAGCAGTGGGTGAAGGGTAAATTAGCTAAAACACATGGCTGGCAGGGGGCAGAATCTTGTAAAATTGTTCGAAATGAACAAATATTTTCAGATATGTTCACAATATATACTAGAAAAAAAACATAGGCTAAAATAGCACTGATTAAAATAATGTAACAATATTTACATAAAATTGTGAGCAGCAAATAACAAATCTATAAAGATAATAATACTTCACAAAGTGTAGTGTTCTAACATCCGGGGCCTGTTTATCTACCGAGGGTTTATAAAGATGTCGAGTAGTCTGTGCTTTTCCTATGTCTTACATATTTTCTATCTGTAGGTTCTTCTTAATCTGGGTGATCTGCTGGCAGCCCGTCGCTCTCTGAAGAAAGCCTTCCGCCTCGGTTCCCAGCAGCCTACAGAACGAGAGGCAGTCAAGAGAGACCTGAGATATGGTAAGAGGGAAAGTAGAGAGGCTGTGATTGATCCTTTTCATGCTCTGGAAAATGAAAGAGTAGATGTGTTTACTATTTTTATCAGTTCAATTCTCTGTGTTTGTCCGTCAATGTTTCTGCAGCAATCCGTGGCTGTCAGCTGGAGGAAGCTATGGCAGCTGTCACTAACACCGTCTCTCAGGAGGCTTTGGGTCTTGCAGAGGGACTGGGAGATCTCTATTGCAAAGTGGGCTGCTATTCCAAAGCTCTGGAGGCTTATCAAACACAGGCAAGAGGCTGTTCTATTTAAATCTAATTCTGAAAAAAAGGAAGATTATAGCTGCTAGGTTAATACACTGAACAGATTCTTGAAAAGATGAAAATGTGTCAGTGGCTATCTTGAAATCAGAATGAAACCATCAGTAAATAGTTCAGCATCATCATGTGAAAGAATGAGACCAGATAGAAGATTCCCAGATCTTGAAAGTCTACATTGCATGTATTTCAAATAATTGAATTGTGTATGTATTTGTACTTACTTTTTCTTAAATACAAGTGTTACTATGTGTAGATATTAACAAGCAGGGTCAGAATAAAACAAATGCTCTTAAGTGGCAAGTAATTATAAGAACTCATTTCTTATATTCTAAAGAATAATGTGCAGAAATTCCTTCTGTTAGGGGTGCTCTCAAATGGCCGTGTGTTTAGACGTGTAGCAGAGGCGTCTCAAACAGTTTTGAGTAGCAAAATGTAGCAGGACCGAGACAGAAACATCTACACATCTTCCATTCTTGAAAAGCTGTACTGAAATATGTAGATAATGTAGTATCGATAAACATGTACCAGGTCAGTTGGAAAGGCAGTCACAGATTTAATTAGTGATCATATATGATTTTATTCAGGGAGTTTGAGGCTCAGCCATTTGGGACATGCACTATCTTTATCACTGCAAGATCTCCTGCCATCACTGGCAAACTATTTTCCCTGTTAATTTGTATACTGCTTCCATTGTTTTTGGAATATTGCCCAGATACTTTTAGTTTGTTTCACCAGACTATATTTTACATCTACATTTTTAGCTGTCATGTGCCGAACAGTTGGGGAAACCTACACGAGAGCTGGCTGTAATCCACGTCTCTCTGGCGGCCACTTATTCTGACCTGCGTCAACACAGCAAAGCTTTAGAGCACTACAGACGTGAGCTGAAGCTGAGAGAAGGCAATCCCAAAGAGGTACTGCAGCACACATGCCCTGGTGTTTTATCTTATTTGCAAATAAAAGACTATAAGGATTAGTTACATTTCTTTCCAGATTTTCTCATTGATTGTTTCATGCATGTGTGGCAGGAGTGTGAAACGTGGCTGAACATCGCGAGCTGTCAGGAGGAGCACGGTGTGAGCCTGAGGGAGGTGGACAACAGTTATACTGCTGCTCTGAATTGTGCTGAGCGAGCAGCTCAAAGCAAACTCCAGGTTCCTCACTCTCCTTCTTCTTCCACTTTCATGTACCACTTTTCCGTGGCAAATTAAATAAAAAGCTTATGGCTTTGTTGCACTATGAAGGCATGTCCACTTGTTTTGCACCTCCATCCCCGCTAATTGACTTGAAACCTGCACTTGAAACCTGCACCATTATATTATCTAAACACAAAATGCCAAGAGCTCCATTCACACAAATTGTTAGCATTTGAGTGCAGGAATAATGTGTCTTCGCTTCGGTTGTGTGTTTCTTATTCTTGGTGACAGAGACGTGTTTTGAGGGTGTGGCTACAGGCACAAAAGCGTGCTAGGTCAGCAGGCGCTGATGCCACTGAGGCTCGTCTCCAGGAGCTGTGTGAGGAAGAGGGCTGCCGGATGGAGGACAGTGACGAAGAAGAGGAGGAAGAGGAACTGCAGAATAGTGAACCTCTGGACAGTGACATCCAGTTCTCAGATTCTGGTACAGAAAACAAAAAAGATAATATTCACAGAGGTGGTTATAATGTAATAATGGTCATGAATGTTTTACTCATATGTACCGTACCATGTTGGTTTCTGTTCAGATGATGATCTGGAGGGCTATAATAAGCTTGTGACTGGCAGGAGGAAAACTGGCAGGGTAAGTATGGGCTGTTCAAACCTGCTCAACATATTATTTGTCATTTACTTGATATTACTTCATACCTGTTTGTTCTGTTTCTCACTTTTCACGTATGTATGTGTGTGTGTGTGTGTGTGTGTATATATATATATATATATATATATATATATATATATTTGTGTGCCTGTGTGTGTGTACAGTGGAATCGCCGCAATGAGAAGGGTGAAACTGCCCTCCATCGAGCCTGCATTGAGGGCAACTTGAAGCAGGTCCATTACCTGGTAGAGCAGGTGAGCTGAACTCATCACACAAACTCACCAGATCAGCTCTGTTGATGTTATTATTCCAACTACCTGCTCTTTTTCTGCAACAGGGCCATCCACTAAACCCCAGAGATCACTGCGGCTGGACTCCATTACATGAAGCTTGCAACCATGGCCATCTAGGTACAGAGATTCTTATATTTCCTTTCTCTGTTTAACCTATAGATACAGTCATATTAGCCTCTGTTGTATTTTTTACTGATGTAGAAATTTCCTATTTCGACAGCTGATCTACTTTGTGCCTGTGTGTGTTTTAGGAGTTGTAGCCTTGCTGTTGGACAAAGGGGCAAACATAAATGATCCTGGTGGTGCGTACTGTGATGGAGTAACTCCTCTGCATGATTCCCTGAGTTGTGGACACTTTGAGGTAGCACGGCTGCTGGTGCAGAGAGGGGCTTCTGTTAACGTCCGCAATAACAAGGTCTGATTATACTGTAAATACAAATACACAGCTACACCCATATATAGCATTCTCCAATTAAGGATCGTGACCAAATTTGTTACCAAAGCTCGCTTGTGTTATACGTATTATATATATATATATATATATATATATATATATATATATATATATATATATATATATATATATATATATATATATATAATTTCCCATTGAAAAATATTGTGAAAAGTATTGTTTTCCATAAACCTGAATAATTTATGAAATAAAAATTACACAGGGCTCCTCAGTGTCATTCATTCTATTGTCAGGAGATTATAAGTTCAAATCCCTACAATTCTACAGTGGCCAGGAGCCAAGAAAGCAAAATTGGTTATGGTTGGTGGTCACTGCAGCATCCTTTGCAGATGGCAGATACTGTGATGCTGTGATGCAGCACAAGCATCAATATGTGAATATGTAGTTGGCTAGCTTCATATTTCTCAGAGAAAGCACATGTTAGCCTTCACCCTTTCCAGCTGGTAGCAGTTATAAGATAGAGAGAACTAACTAACTAGTGGATGGGAATTAACAAATGACAAAACTGCAGAGAAAAATGTTCTTGTGTGTATTTTGTGTGTCTATCAGGGTGACAAACCTCTAGACACCTTGCGACAGTGGCTAAAGACGTATGGTCGTGAACTGGACCAAGAAACGCAGCAGGATTGTTCAGAAACTGAGAAACTCCTGAAAAGAGCGTTGACGGGAGCAGGTGAGGACTTTTTTTGTAATTTAAGAGAGTTTCCCTTTTGTGTATTGGGCTTTCATTAATTTATGTCTCTGAAATATTTGCTTTTTAAGCTCTTTAGTTGAATGCGATAAATTGTATTCACAGATCTTAAACACTTCACTATTATACTAATAATATAATTAAAGATAAATAAATTTAAATGTAAAGATTGTGCATGGTGTTTAGACATATTAGACATTTATTCAAGACTTTTTTGATCAATCAGTAATGATACTTTCTCTCTTGTCTTCTGTGCTGTAGTGGCAGCTGTGCCTGTGACTCCACAACCTCTACAGGACAGTCAGCTGTTTGACGCTGAGTACTCAGAGCCCCTGCTACAGCACAGTGAGTCCCATCCTGTATCCCAGCATGCCTTGATCAATGCACATACCCCTCCGGAGGCCAGTACTCCTCCTAGACCTCCCAGGCGATCCACTGGCCCCCGGCACCAACCCCGGGGGACTGAGGAGAATGTTCTGTTTGGGGTAAGATGTGTATTAATTTCTTTGATTGTTTCAATAGACACATATTGCTCCTTATTGTATGTGCCCAAGCTAGTAAATTAAGTGGTGCTCAAGTGATCTAGGTTTATGTAAACAGATGCTGGTCACAATCCCCAAGTGGACTGAAGGGGGCAGCTATACAACAGTGCAATATTGATTGGTCAGAAACACAATTTTCTATTAGGTTTTACAGCAGACTTCTGATGAGAAGACGAAAAACTCTGTTTTTCTGTGTTATAGGAAAACTTTAGTGTTAACAGCCCTCTGTTTTTTGTGGAGTTTGTCCAGAATAGGTGTAGTTTTGTCCTGAACAAAACTAATAATATACAGCTTGTTCTATAATTAATATAGGGTCATCATGAAGCTGCATTGTAGATTGTACATTCCAGGTTTCTTTGATTATCAATATTTGCTACTGATTTTATTGGAATGTTAATGGTTTAGATAGATCTGTACTCTTATAGGTTTTAGGATTAAAGGATTAGGATCTTTTTGTGTCTGTAGTGTGTGCCACAATTTAGAAAAGGTCAGGAATCTCAAGGTTTGAACATTGTCCTTCTTTTTCCTCGTCTTAACCTCTCAGAATGAAAGCGGCTCCTCTGAGCACTCGGACTCTGAGATCAGCCCACTGCGTCTCGTGCGGCCAAGACTTCGCTTTGCAAATGTCTCTCCATCCCCACAAGAAGCTTGTGCCACTCAGGATATTCCTGCTCCACATGGGGGTAGAAAGACGGATTTGCCCTCACAGCCTCGCTCTGACAGAGAGGAATACCACAGGGCCATTCAAAACCTGGGCAGTGCAAAGTCCCGTCTTCTCTCTCAGAGCCAATCAGAGCCAGCATTCAGCAACACACCGGCAGTATCAACCAATGATCTGTCAGCTCTAGTCCCAGAGGAGTTTTACTTGCAAGACGACTGGCTGGAAGATGACTTGGGGAGCGTTCAGCCAAAAAAGAAACGGAGGGTTGTGTCGGAACAGGAAAGCAGATGGAACAGTGTGACCTCTAGAAACCAAAGTCGTGCATCTGGATCATTTGAGTCGTCTGCTAGAGGTGTGGAGCAAATGTCAACATTTTGTTTCAATTAATGAGACTTTATTTTTTAATAATTTATTCTGCATGTATCTGCTTAAAACATGTGGAAATAAAATATCACCATAAAGGAAGAGATATGTACTTTGAGTTTGTAATTTATATTTATATATGCAGGTCAGTCATCTTCCAGCAGGAGTCTCTCTCTGAAAAAGAATAACAAAGCCCGCCAAGTGAAGATGAGTCAACTGCCTGGTATGGTGATGCTGGGCAGAAGAGAGGTCACCAGGTCACCCAGTCCCATCATTACCCCTGTTGATGAGCCCCCTCAGGTTGGATGTCCTCAGCCATACAGCACACAGACAGTGGTGAGAGAGTCTCCACTTGTCTCACTTTCTAATGTTAACCACCGTTTTTAAAAGCAGCACAAGTATAAGAATCTGAGCAATTTTAAGAAATGACAAGTTGTGATGACTGTCAGAACACTATGACTGTGTCTTCTCAGAGGTCTTCTGGGGTTTTCCCAGTGTGCAGTGATTAGTAGCTACCAAAAGTGGTCCAAGAAAGAACTGATATTTCAGTGAAAGGCTAGCCCATCTTGTCTGATCCCACAGAAGAGCTACAGTAGCACAGATTGCTGAAAAGTTTAATGTTGACTATGAAGAAAAGGTGTCAGGATACACAGTGTGTCACAGCTTGCTATGTATGGGGCTGTATAGCTGCAGACCGGTCAGAGTGCCCATTCTAACCCCTGACCAATATCTAACATCTGTGGGATGTGTTTGACAAACAAGTTTTCTAGCAACTTGCAGGATTTAAAGAATCTGCTACTAACATCTTGGTGCCAGATACCACAGAGCACCTTCAGAGATCAGAGAGTCCATGCCTCAACCCATGAGTTATTTTGGTGGCACAAAGGGGACATACACAATATTAGGCATGTTGTTTTAATGTTATGGCTGATTGGCTTATAGAAATATAATCATTTAAGAGCTACTGTAATCAGAGTGACATTTGACTGAATTATTAGAAATATTATATTATATAATATTTACATACTTATTTATACCTTATACATCACTTACAATAATTGACTTATTTATTACTATCACCCGCAGTGTGTTTTTTTAAGCACTTATTTCATTTGTTAAAGTGGAAGTATAGTTTGCACAATGTGAATTGCACTGAGGACTGCTCAATTAGGACTGAAATTAGGACTGCTCTAATTTCACTGTACTCACTATAGTGACAATAAAAGAATCTTGAAGATATAAACTTACTAGGTGATCTCACTAAATGACTAATTAATCAAAAGTCCCCTGAGCAATCACTAGTAATTCACACAGCACTGAATTGCTTGTTTATGTGTTTGTTTTTCGCTTGTGTGTCACAGCCACAGGCTATACCTCAGACCTCAGCAGCCCCATTGCCTGCACCAATCAGGATGAGAGTCAGAGTTCAGAACAACATCTTCCTTATTCCTGTTCCACACAGGTTTGAAGCATCTATTTGGGTTTTTTTACACTTTGTGTACAAAATTTCTGTTGTGTTCTCACTTTCTCCCCACTGTGAGTACATGCTCTCTACAGTATGTGTGAATAGCAGTTAGTCACTAGTGTTGCATACTGGAGCTGGAACCTCCAGTATGCAACACTAGTACTCATACTAGTACTAGTACTAGAGCATGTACTCTGTCAATCTTCGCTGTCAATTTTCACTCACTTTTAATGTTTTCGGGTGTATCTGAATATTACTGAGCCACCATGGCACTTGTTAGTGGGTGGGATATATTAGGCAGCAAGTGAACATTTTTGTCCTCAAAGTTGATGTGTTAGAAGCAGGAAAAATGGGCAAGCGTAAGGATTTGAGCGAGTTTGACAAGGACCAAATTGTGATGACTAGACGACTGGATCAGAGCATCTCCAAATCTGCAGCTCTTGTGGGGTGTTCCCGGTCTGCAGTGGTCAGTATCTATCAAAAGTGTCTTGTAAATCCTGTAAGTATCCTTTAAGACCTGTAAGTTGCGAGGTGGGATCCATGGAGAGGATGTGCTGCTAACTTCTCGGTGTCAAATACCACAGCACATCTCCAGGAATCTACTGGAGCCCATTCCTCGTCAGGTCAGGGCTGTTTTGGCAGCAAAAGGGCAGTATCTATCAAAAGTGGTCCAAGGAGGGAACAGTGGTAAACCACCGACAGTGTCATGGGCAGTCAAGGCTCACTGGGGAGTTAAGGCTGGCCCGTGTGATCCGATCCAACAGACGAGCTACTGTTGCTCAAATTGCTGAAGACATTAATGCTGGTTCTGATGGAAAGGTGTCAGAATACAAAGTGAATGATGGGTCAGGGCTGTTTTGGCAGAAAAAGGGGGACCAACACATTGTTAGGCAGGTGGTCATAATGTTATGCCAGTGTGTGTGTATGTACACTTTGTGTGCAAAATTTCTGTTGTGTACTCATTTTCACCCCACTGTGAGTACATGCTCTGTACAGTATGTGTGAATAGCAGTTAGTCACTAGTGTTGCATACTGGAGTTTCCAGGGCTGTCAAAATATCATTTCACTTTTAATCTTCAATCACTTTAAATGTTTTGGGGTGTATCTGAACATTACTGCATTGGCACGAGTGACCAAAGGTTTGGCTATAGCAGCCCGGCCATGTACATTGACCCTGTGGAGCTCCCGACGGACAGTTTTGGTGGAAACAGGAGAGTTGAGGTGCACATTTAATTCTGCAGTGAATTGGGCAGCTGTGGTTTTATGTTTTTTGGATACAGTCCGGGTTAGCACCCGGACATCCCTTTCAGACAGCTTCCTCTTGCGTCCACAGTTACTCCTGTTGGATGTGGTTCGTCCTTCTTGGTGGTATGCTGACATTACCCTGGATACCGTGGCTCTTGATACATCACAAAGATTTGCTGTCTTAGTCACAGATGCGCCAGCGAGACGTGCACCAACAATTTGTCCTCTTTTGAACTCTGATATGTCACCCATAATGTTGTGTGCATTGCAATATTTTAAGCAAAACTGTGCTATTACTCTGCTAATTAAACCTTCACACTCTGCTCTTCACACTCTGCTCTGGTGGAATGTGCAATCAATGAAGATTGGCCACCAGGCTGGTCAAATTTAGCCATGAAACCTCCAACACTAAATTGGCCAGTGTTTCAGTTTCATTGTCCAACCCCTGTGTGTGTGTGTGTGTGTGTGTGTGTGTGTATATATGTGTGTGTATATATATATATATATATATATATATATATATATATATATATATATATATATATATATATATATATATATATATAAAATATAAACTTACTGTTTTGTTTTTTTTCTCAGGCTACCTGAAATGCCTGTTTAAATTTCTGCCATATTCAACTATAGGAATTATTTTATTCGACTTTGATTTTTTTTAGGCAAAATCCTAAGGCTATAATTTAATGGGATTGTAACCTTTATTCTTGATTTTATGATTATCTCTTGACAGCTTTAATAAGCCCTCCAGTGCAGCGTGTGTTTGCGGAATCTAATGTTGTGTTCTCACCACTGTTTCACATGCTATTTGTGTAGCATGAGGGTTTTTACATGAGCCACCCTTTATTTGCACACACTGAGGGCAATCCTGTATTGTGTGGAGTAAGGTGTGTGTGTGTGTCACTTTTAATTTTGTGTATTTTCAGTGAGGCCGACTCCTGTACTGTGGCGTGGCTGTGTGAGCAAGCTGCTCAACGTTATTATCAGACCTGTGGGCTTCTTCCACGTCTCTCTCTGCAGAAAGAGGGCGCTCTGCTCTCACCTGCAGATCTGCTGCTGGCTGTTCTGCACACCAACGAGGAGGTGACGAGATCTTCTTACTCCTGCCAAAATAGCATTAGAAATTTTTTACTATATGTTCAAAATATTGTGGACACCTGAATGTCACATTAGAATGTTGGTCTTTCTCAGACTGCTGCAATTTGGCCAAGTTGAATGCACACACTTGTATGGAATGTTTTTTTTTTTTACTCTATAGCATTAGGTTTTCCTTCACTGGAACTAAGAGCAACATTTAACAACGTTGGTGTAGATGAAGCAGAGTCATTCTGAACTCACTCCCACTAAACATGTGGGATGTGGTAGCTTAGTGGTTAAGGTTTTGGGTTGTCAAACTCCTCGCTTCACCCTCACTCAACATCGGTGCCTAACCTCATTAAAGCTCTTGTGCCTAATGGGCAAATCTACTCTACAAAATCTAGTGGAAAGCCTTCACAGAAGAGTGGAGCAAAGGGGGACTAAATCTGGAGAGATTTTTAAAAAATTTATTTCCAAGTGTCCACAGACTTTTGACCATAGAGTGTAGTTTAAATATGTAGAGCCTTGATGGAAAAGCAAGTATGTTTTGGTTAGTGAGTTAATGCACTGAAGAATCTATGCAATCTTTTTCTCTGTGTCTTATGTGTCTGCAGGTTTTGGCAGAGGTCTGTTCCTGGGATCTCCCTCCTCTTCCTGAGCGATATAAGAAAGCTTGTAAGAGTTTAGGCGTGGGTGAGTGTCTTTCTGGCTAGTTTACTGTCACCTTTGTCTAAACTGAAGAACAGCAATATATTTTGTGCCGGTGTGTTTAATCCCCCCGCTTTCTTTGTGTGTATTTACTGTAGAAGAGAATGGGCGTGTGTTGAGGTTATGTGAAGTGCAGGACGGATCTCCTCATGTGTGTGTATGTGGTCTTAGTCTGGTTCCAGCAAGCCTGTCTCCCCTCCTGCGTGCTCTTAAACTCCAGAGCAGCCTCACAGAGCTCAGACTCTCTGCCAACCGTCTTAATGATGACCTCCTTCCTGAGCTCATCTCTGCAGCAACCACCATGCCCCTCCTTCGTCTTCTTGATATCTCAGCCAATCAGATCACAGGAGAAGGCATTAAGAAGGCAGCTAGTACACTAGAGGGAAGGACTCAACATGCTTTTCCGGTACTTTTTACTCTTTTTTTTTTTTTGTTCTCTTTTGCTAGTTTTTTCACCTCCCAGTCTTGTACATTATTAGGAAAGTTATTTGATTTTTATATAGATTTCCACAACTAGAAATTACAGGGGATACTTGGTTTCACTAGCTTTCAGGGAATCTTTGATTCTACAAAAATAGCCATTTAGCCAATTAGAAATGGACAATGTTGATTTTTTTTTCTTCATGATTTTGCTTTTTTTTTTTTTTTTTTTAAACAAATTTGCAAAAAAATAAATTCCTTGTACAGAAGGAATAACCTATAAAATTATGGAGAAATTAATAGCATAATAATTTTACCAGTTATGTAATTGGAGGCTGCTGGCTGCCAGTGGTAACCAAGCTGGATTCTGCAGTAATGCATAGTAAACATTTTCAACATAATCCTTTTAAAAAATCAGGCATCTAATGTGCACATGCCCAACATTTTTCTCCCTTGATTTTCAGCAACTTAACAAATGGTGCAGGAGAGCAATGTTTGATTACTTCATAATTTTCACCACCATTAAAATGTTTGTAAAGTTTACAATTTGGCACTTCATTTAAGGCCTTAATTTTACAATTTCATCTTTTTGGCTCTACATTCTTTACTTGTCTCTGTCTCTAAAAGTGCTGCAAAACTTTAGAAACCTCCCTAATAAGTACTTCTAGTTAATGTTAATTATAGGCTTGTCTAATGTTACCCAAGTTGAACATACAGTACAAAATTAGATTTTCTTTTTCTTTTTTTTTTAACCAAAGTCTTTTTTTATTTGAAATTTAAACAAGCTACATATACATACATACATGGTACACTATTATTTTAGTTTTTTTTCCCCCACCCATTTCCCTCCCCTCACCCCACAAGAAAACCACACCCAGACAGCAGAAAAAGAAAAAAGAGAAAATATATATAGAACAAACAAAAGAATAATAAAAAAACATATTAGAGAAAGAAACTGAAAAAGAAATTTTTTTTATTACCGATCCAATTTATCTGCATCTATATTTTCAAAGTGGCTCATAAATGGTTGCCAGACATCATAAATTTCCTGAGTGGATCCCTTTATGGAATAGCAAATCTTTTCTAGATGAATAAAATACAAGACCTCTTTAATCCAGTGAGCACCCACTGGTGGCAACGGCTCTTTCCACTTAAACAGGATGATTCTCCTAGCGGGAAGGGAGCTAAAGGCTATCATATTGGCCTGGGATAATTAGATTTTTTTTTTTTTTCACATGAATAATCTAAAAGGCTGAAATGTTAGTGTCTTGCGAGACCAGTAGAAGAATAGGACATTGGGGAATGGAGTGGTGCTTCCAGGCAGTGTCATTTCAGTTCTTCCAGATTTTATATGCTAAGTGGCTCATCTCCTGTTTTATTGTGGAGAAAAAGACTATTTTTTTTGCCATGGTTTGAGTGATAAATTATACTAGCATATTAATATCAAGTTGTGAAGCTTCTACTCCAAATGCATAAATCTTTTTGGGTCTGGTTATATCAATAGGAGTAAAAGTTACTGGCTGACATGGCAGCATAATAGAGTGTAGAGATTATTAAATAAATATCATTAAATTACTTATCAAATAGCAGACTAATTTGATTATAACCAAGTTAACACATTTTTGACTCTGCTTTATAACTGTTTATCCCATAGAGTCAGGTCGGTTATTAGAATTTATATGACTTAAGCTTATTAATTGTATTTACTTTTTGTGACAAAAACAATTAGACAACTGATCGACACTGTTCTTAAAACATATATTTTGGATTAAATCCCAATTTAGAAGAACTAGCACTAATATTTTCTCAATTATTCTTACTTTACTAGACGTTTTAGTCGATGTAATTATTTGGACAAAACTTTGGTGGATCAGATTCAAGATTGAAGAAGCTTTATCGTCATTTCAACCACACAGTGGTACATAGTGAAATGAAACAACGTTTCTCCAGGACCTGGTGCTACATAAACATACAACATAAAGATCAAATACGAAAAAACAACACAGAGCTAGGACCAAAGTTTTGTGTGCAACTAGGTGCAAACAGTGCAAAGACAATACAGTCCAAAACCAGTAGGTACAAAAAGACAATACAAAAAACAGGACACTTAGCACCGAAAAAGAACATGTGTAGTGAAATGGAAAAAAAATGAAATGATGTACAGAGTAGATGTACATTGTTCAAAGCTGAATCTTCTTATCTACTTTGGCTTTATATACAGAGAGTACATACATATACGTAATGAATTGGCCTTGAGAAAACATCTTCAGGGCAGCTCTTGTTAACCATAGCTTTATCTACATGAAACCACAGTGGCAATGAGTCAGCATTTCCACTAGGGCTACTGCAGCATATTTTTATCAGAACTGAACCAAATAATGGTTAACCACCAAAGACAGGATTCATGAAGCTCATTTAAAGAAGAAACATTACAATAGACTGTAAACATAAAATCACTTTAGAAGGTAATTGTCCTTTCAGTTGCTTTTTTGTTTTGTTTTTTTAGATACAGTAGTCGTTAATAGAATGAGAGAGCTGCTTAGCTGCAGGGTCGGTCAAGACAACCCAACATTATTGTTATAAATACATATACTAGCTCTCCAAAAAATAATTGCAAGAGTGTTTCTGTTAGCTACTATCATGTGGTTTGTCAGCTTCCATTGATGATTGCAACACCCACTTGCTATTCTCACACATAACATGGAAAAAGATGTGTGAACGAAGTAGAGGAAAAGGATGTGTGGGTTTGTGGTTGACTTTACATAGAAGAGCCTACTTGATGAAAAACTTGGGCAGCTTTCAAGTTACTATATTATATATAGTATACTATATATATACACAGGTATATATATACTATATACCTGTACTATATTTTTTTTAATTTGGCTCAAATAGTTGATTTCTCTGTTGTTTCTATATTGCCAGTGGCAAAAAAAAAGTAATACAATTGAGGCATATTTTAAAGTCTAGGTATACAATGATGTTTTCACAAATAAACAGTTACAGGAGGAAGTCAAGCAGTCAAGCAACACTACAATAAACACAAGACATTGGAGGTTGAGGTCATAAGATGAGATGACAGATCAGAATTTCAACTCTCATTTCCTGATATATGAATGTATTAACATGAGACTTCAAGTAATGGGCCACCCCATTTTTTTGCATATTCCTCACCTGCAATAAGTGCATCAAGTGCACTCTTCTTCTTTGGTGAATTTTCAGGCATGTACAGTGTGTTCAGTTGTTTGTTTTAATAGGTTTTTCCCTCTTCAGGTGGTGAAATACAGCTCAGCTGGGTTAAGGTCTGGTGATTGACTTGCCAAATTTAATTTCATTAATTTCCTGCATGATAAATGTCCTCCCAAATAGATTAGATGCACTTTTCTGTAAATTGGCAGTTTGAGAGTTTCTGTAGACTTCTAAATTTATGAGTTGCATCAGGATTAAAGATTCGTGAGCCACATACCAGAAGCAGCTAGGCAAACCCAATGCATGACTCCACCAAGCTAGACTCTTAAGCTTTTATGTTTTCTTTCTCCACACTTTGGACTTTTCATCAGTGTTGTAGGGATTAATTCTGTTTCAAGTTTGCTTTTTGTGGCTCATTTGTGTATTTCTTTATGAAGTCTATTCTGGTTTTCTTACTCTTATTGTTCAGAAGTGGTTTGCATCTTGCGGTCTTTTTCAAAGTCTTTTTTGTTTTTCACAACTGTCAGCTGCTGCTGTTTTCTTTGGCTGAACTGTTCCACATCTAGTTGTTAGTAGACTCTTTCTTTTTCAGGCCATTCCAAATGGTTGTAATGATTATGACCAATTCTTGTCTTTACAGGCAACATCCAGGGCTCAAACCAAGGACAGACATTCAGAGCCATTAAATGTTTAATCATATCATGGTTGGTGGGTGCAAAAATAAAAGGTGCCATGTGTAACATATCTATGTAGATATTAATATCATGAAACGGTCCTTGGTTCAATCCGCAGCTCAGGTGTGGACTTTCTCACATTTTCACATATCATTTAGTGTTTACTGCATCACACCAAGTGTTTTCAGAATAGGCTCTTGATGAACATATTGCTGAATGAACAAATTTGGCAAATTTTTCATTTCCAGAACTGGCAAATCATGTGCTCTCTTTGCCTTTTTTGTGTTACTTGCACTTGCGTATGTCTTTGTAACAGCAAAAGATGTTTTTCATCCTGTTAATTTTATTTGATATGTACACAAAAGGACCTGATTGCAGCTTGCAGCACAATACAGTATTGAAATGAGGATAGAGGATAATGTGATCATCTTTTTTTAATGCCCTACATTGTCAAAGTGGAAAATGTGTGTGAATTAGACTTTTCTCTAAATCTGGCCATTATCCTATATAAGTGCAAGAGAGCAGAATAGATGTATGTACTGGTTAATGATGCTACTAATTTACTGCTGGTGTCTCTTCCTCTCACTTAGTGTCTGGAGGAGCTGAATGTGAGTATGAATCCTCTTGGAGATGGCTGGTCTCAGGCTCTGGCAAGTTTATTGTCCTCCTGCCCCCTTCTGGCTACTCTGACTCTGCGAGCCTGTGGCCTCACTGCTCGTTTCCTTCAGCAACACCGGCTCTTGCTGGTCAGTGCTCTCACAGGTAATTATTCTCTTCTAAACTGTAGTTATAGATAGCTTCACAGTACTTAGTGAACACGGGTATGTAATGCATGTAATACCCAAGCAGGTTGGTGTGATAAAAAAAAAAGTAATGTAAGTTTACCTACCTGTCCATGAAAATGTCCATTTTTCTCATGTTCTCATGTTTGCCACTAATTGACACCAATGAGGAAAGGTATGAATGGGCATATGTGTATGTGTGTGTGTGTATGACACCTGGCCATGGACTGGCATGTTACCCTATGTGAACTCCTGCCACATGAATAGTTTTTCTGCAATATGTTCTGGATGCACTGTGACCCTGACTAGAATAAACTCTGATATTTATGTTTGCTTTATAGGTACTGGTCACTTACGGTCAGTGTGTCTGTCCCAGAATGCATTGGGTGCTACAGGGTTTGAGTTAGTGTTGAAGACATTGCCACTACTACAGCTCACACACCTGGAGCTTAATGCTGTGTGTAAGGGTCCCTCAGATCAGCCTGCTCTGGACCTCCTCAGCAAACTTCTAACACAGGTATACCTGTCTCCATAGCGTGCACACACATGTGTTTGCTATTAATATTTCAGTACTGCCACTGAATGGTCTTGTTGAAACATTATTGTATACATCACTATAACATTTTGATGAAGAACCAGAGTGAAAATGCTCACCATAATAAGTGGTACCTTTTTTTAAACATTATACAATGCCATGAATGAATGCCATGGTTGAATGCCATGGACTCAGAGACTTAACTTAGATATTTGTATAATTTACATTATAGTATCTTGCTATATATCAGGAGTCAAAAACTGGCCATATGTGCACCCAGTAAAGCACACCAATCTGAGTAGTGGTAAATGTAAGGGGGAAATTGCCATAATAGTTGAGTCAGAACATGAAGCAGTGCAACTGCTGTCGCACCACTGACTGTTATTTATTTAGATGAAGGAATATATATATATATATATATATTTCGAATACAAAAAATCATCGAGGCAAATTAGTTGCCTCGAAGCTTCGTTTAGTCCATTTAGTGTAACTACACACAGAGAAGATTCAGGCCAAAGAAAACGGCAGAAAGTTTTCAAAGTTTGGGATCATTTCAAACTAAAACAGACAGAAAACTCTGTACAGTGTGATTACTGTAAGACTGAACTGGTGTACCGCAACACTACAAGATCCACACTTCAACATCTCAACCGCGGTGAAGTTGGTTTGAGATTCGGACATTAGACATTCGGAAGCGGTATTTTAGGGACCGTCGACAAATAAAAATCAGTGAAAACATATTTTGGGATAACAAGAGGTGTACCTCGTGGGGGTTTCCAATTAGATTATTTTGGTACTAGTTTTGGATCACATGGCATATGTATATTTAAGAAGAAATTAGAATAACTGGGGCAGGTAGCCAGGTATGTAACAAGTACCACATTTCAGTCGTACAGAAATTTGTCGACGGTCCCTAAAATACCGCTTCCGAATGTCTCTCCGAATATCAAACTAACTTCACCGCGTTAATTTCTCATTCTCACACAGTCCCCGCTTTAAACTTAGCTTAAAACAATAGGAACGTTTGCACTTATCTTAAATCAATATGATTCCTAGTTGAAATTAAGGCTAGTCATGGGCGTCGCATTTCTACTCGGCTTCCCTAAAGAGTCTGCGATTCTCCATAAACTGTACACAAATTGGTGATGGCCTCAGTCCCCTTTAAATTTCATAATGAGAACGACGGCAGACTTTCGGCTCTTTCACGTGTTTCAGCGCGTTTTTAAATCCGCAGACCGCGGCGTCGAAGAGCGAGAATCAGAGGGTGTGTGTGTGTGATCAGGAAGACTCGTATTTGGCTTGCTCAGTAGTCAAATGTTATACACATCTATGCAATACAGTGGAATGCTGCAATAAATTTACCATCCTACCCTGTTAGTCAAACGTTAATTTTATTTAATTTCATTTTTTTATTTCTTTATTTTTTATTTCTTTCTTTCTTTATTTTTTTATACACACACACACACACACACCCCAGTATGTAGTGAGACATTTAACAGGGTTGATTCTCCAAATAACTCTGATTTCATGTTACAGAAAAATTACAGAGAAATTTGTTGTATGGACTCTTATTCATGTTCCAAGTTAGCTTCCTGTCCACTCATTTTTGCGTCTTACAAAAACCACAAATTCTTCCAGGGAGACAGTAAAGGCTTATGTCATGCTTGAGCTGTAGTTAGACTGAAACGTCAAAGTTAAGTTGACGTTAACTTAACATAAATGCAATGTTTTAGGTATTATTGTTATTATTATTATTATTATTATTATTATTATTATTATTATTATTATCATTATGTTTTAGGTTATACTATTTTTACCTAAAGTTTTTTTTATTTATATATTTGTATTTGCATTTTGAATGTTACTTAAATGCATTAAATGGGTTTAGATTTTATTTTCATTTTTCTAAATAGGAAACAACTTAATTGTTCATTTTAAAAGACCTGTCTTATTTTCTCTTACATATTTAGTATTCCTCTTTAATAAAGAAAAAGTACTTATCCGATTACTCGATTAATTGATGGAATAATCGGTAGAATATTCGATTACTAATATAATCGATAGCAGCTGCAGCCCAAGTTATAATTTTGTTCAGTGTATATGTATGTATGAATATATGTGTGTATATATATATATATATATATATATATATATACATATATACACTGAACAAAATTATAACTTCGCACAGCCATTGAAGAGGAGTGGACCAACATTCCACAGGCCACAATCAACAACCTGATCAACTCTATGCGAAGGAGATGTGTTGCACTGCGTGAGGCAAATGGTGGTCACACCAGATACTGACTAGTTTTCGGACAGACACAGAATTGCCTTATTTATAATCATAAATTAATTGTTAATGATTAAGTATTAAATGAAATGAAGGCATGTTAGTTGCCTATCCTAACCACTGGAAGTAATAAATGTGATGTCACCAGACCTCTACAAATTCTTATTTATGCTAAGAAATGAGGCCAAAGTCACATCTATATGATAATTATTTTTTTTAAACTCTTGCACATTGTCTGTCATATAAAGAACTCAGCCCTTTATCATAATTGGTCAGCTTTATAACGTCACCATTCCAATCACCAGAAAGTAGTTGTTTTCTTTTTAAGAAGAAGAAGGCTTTCAGACATAGTGAGTAATTGACACCTTGAGATAGAAGAAAACTATTCATTGCACAGGATTATGAGGTTATGAGGTTTGCATGAGCTGCTTCTGACCACTTTGCACACTAAGTGATGGTGGTTAAAGTGTGCTTTTATACATTTGCATCTGCATCTTTCCGGAGTCAGTGTGACTACTTGTGGTAAACTGATTAATAAGCCCTCTTCAGTCTTTGGCATACACTAATGATTTTAATTCTGTTCATTTATTTTTTTATTCTCAGTTTATCAAAATTTCTTTTTTTTTATTGGTTTAATTATTCTATTCTATGAGAATTTTTTATTTATTTATTCTATTAAGTCCATGTGCGTGTGTCGGTGCGTGTGTCTTTGGGTGGGTGTGTGTGTGCGTGCATGTGTGTGTGCGTGCATGTGTGCGTGCATGTGTGCGTGCATGTGTGTGTGCGTGCATGTGTGTGTGCGTGCATGTGTGTGTGCGTGCATGTGTGTGTGCGTGTCTTTCAGGGTGACTGCTCACTTACACATCTGGGCTTGGCTGCAAATGGACTGACTGATCAAAGTATCAGATCTTTCACAAGGTGAAAATAATGTCTCCATAATCATTTTTATTTGTGCTCAGATGATTTGTGTGACTCTCTGAAATGTAATGAACTTTCACTGATATTTCAAACAAAAGCAGGATTTTTAATCTATTGTTTCATATTCAACTTTCATTTCAAGACCAAATGTTTTCAGTGTAAAGCAGAAATAAAAGATTTGGCTTTATCAATACAATACTTATGGAGGGGACTGTGTATCCCAGTTCTGTTCTGACTGATTGGAGCTTTTCCCCTCTGAGGAATGGTTCAGTATGTAAGGTCAGGAAGTGTGTGTTAGTAGGTGCAGATTTTCACTGACAATCAGATTCTCTGTGAATAGGAATATAGTGCAAGTCATAAGTAATTTTCTGTTGCCGTTGTAGGTGTCTCCCTCTTTGTCCATCCCTTGTGTCTCTGGACCTGTCAGCTAATCCCTCTGTGACCTCAGCTGGACTTCATAGCATCCTACATGCTCTTGGGGAAGCACGACAACCTTTGACTCTCCTTAACCTTCAAGGTTAGTCATCTGAGTAGTTTATCATAGCATTATATCATCAGGTGCATTGTTGTGTGTGTGGCATGATGACATAAGACATAGTGTAGACATCTTGCTGTATAGGGGTCACCAGTTTAATGCTCAGCTCAGGTTGCTCTCTGTGTGAAGTTTTACGTGTTCCCCTTATAACTGCTTGGGTTCTCTGATTTGTGGCCTCCTGGTTCTCAGGTTCCCAGTGTCCGAAAAACATTCCAGTAGGTGAACTGACTATGGTACATTCTAAATGAGCAGGTGCATGTGCATGATGGCCCGCAATGACCTGGTGTCCAGTCTGGGGGCAGTTCTCCTACCTTGTGACCAGGCATAAGCTCCGGATCCTTTGCAGACCAAACCAGAATAAAGTAATTACAGATAAATAAAGAAAAGATCCTTTTAAATCCACAAATTTCAGTAGTATTGAAGTATCAGGTGTTTATGCTAGAGTAGCCAGTCATGATTCAGTCCTCTGATAAGACAAGTATTTGGGCTCAAAACACACTTGAAATTAGCTTCTTCTTCTTTTTTTTTTTAGATTGGATCAATGTAATACACAGGAAATGGCCACTTAAATTACAGAAATATAGGTAATATATAACATGATCTTAAACAGAATAGCAATCAGTAATATATTAAACCCCCAAATCAGTACTGGCACCAGGGCATCCTCCACATAACACATTGCCCATGACTGAATGATGAATACTGGAATATGTTTTCATTTTATCCAGGCTGGAAAACGAGACATTTTTTGATGAACACTATAATATATATTCAAAAATTAATTTTTTTTGAAAATTAGATTTTATTGCTTGAAATGAAATGCATCTAAATGGATGTGAAAAAAATCTGATGAATTTACAGTTACAGAGCCTCTTTGAGTTTTAGCTTCTTCTTGAATGTTTTAATATAATTGTATTTATTAGTTGCAGCCCTTCTTGTGTATGTGTGTCTGATAAATCATTTCTGCTTATGGACATTTCTATGTCAGGTTGCCAGGTGTGTGGGCCATGGGACATGGCGTGTTTGGAGAGCCTGGCTGAGCACGTTGAGGATCTGCGACTGTGCTCTCAAAGGCTTAACAAACTGGATCAGGAGATACTGCGGCGGAGCTGGCCAGGCTGTATCCTGACGCGTAACTCCAAGTGCCTGCTCAGTATGACTCCTGTTCCACGTTAACTCGCACTGTAGCATTTGTGCAGTCACTGGAGAATTGAACTGAGCCAAAACCAGTGCTGGTGTTTTTCCTCTGTTGGACTCTTTCCCCTCCTACTCCATGTTCCATCTTTTGTATTTATGTACAAATATATTTGTGTAAGATGTATTTAAATGTGGTGACTTGGTGTGGTGACATCAGTCAGAATGTACGCGTGTTGCAGAAGCAGTAAAGGTTTTTGTGTTCATTAGAAGCAGCTTCTGTTACTAATGCAGCCCTGTCTTAGAAACATTCAGCATTAAAAATAAAAACAGAATGAACTGACAGAAGAGCTGAGCAGAGCTTCTCACAATGCAGAGCGATATTCATTCTTGCATTGATCTTAATTTGGATCCTGTAAAGGAAATGTACTAATAAATAAGAAACTATACAAATGTGTGCAAGTGATATATAAAATCAAGATATCAATGAGACCCAAACGTTGTTAAATGTATTAAAAGTCACAGTCTGCCACACATTATCAGTTTCACTTTTGCCACCTTCTGTGGTAATTTTAACCACAAGACTGCATGAGAATGTTCTGAATTTCTTTCCCCATTTGAAATTCTACCCACACATGATTCATGTTTACACACACACACCCTTCAAATGGGTGTTCTAATTTAAGAAAATAGCCATGCCTGACACACCTTCAAGTTAACTTCCTAAATATTCTCATCTCTCCATTTTGTTCATGACGGAGATTCCACATCTGCTACCACCTTGTGTCCTCTCTACTGTACAACAACCCAAATCCTAATCCCTAGAGTTCTTCCTTAGTGCACTTCCACAATCACTCTCCATACAAGGTCAGATGAAGGTGTGGTCAGTAAAAAAAAAAAAAAAGCTAACTTAACTTCATTAATTGTTTTGTTGTGAAACATAAAAGTCTTAACTCTTTGGTGCCCATGAATGAGACAGAATTGCTGATATCAAATTGATTTATTGGCACAAAATAATTGACTTTATCATAACTTGAAAGCATGCTGTATTACAAACATGTATCATTTTATCTTTTATTCAATCCTTGGCATGGAGTTCTCCTTCAGAAAAGCCTTGGTCATTTCCATCATGACCATTGACCTGTAAATTTTGAATGGAAGATACATGATTTTAGTTACTTGCCATTAGACACTAGGTATGTGGAAGTATTTAGTCGGAACAAAGTTTTGTAACTCACTTGCAAATACCAATATTCTGACAGATTGTTTTTGGATCATCTGTGGTAGAAAGCTCTTCTGTCAAAGTATCCAAGTACTTGGTAATGAATTTCCTACAGACACCTCGCAGGAATCCGATCGAATCACAGACTTTCATCACTTTTTCTTTAATTGTGTCCTGTGGTAATGTTTAAACTTGTGTGAGAAATGTTTAATGGCATCAGTTACTTTGAGATTTTACATACATCACATGATGCTTATCACTCACCACATTTGCACTATTGCCAATCTGGCTTTTCACTTTCTTCATGGCCCACTTACAAGCCCAACATGCACCAGGGAGGTGGGCCTCAGACTTCAGCAAATCCTCATCCTGATCAACAAAATCCTGAAAAATAAACAAAATCTACTGAGCAAATAGCAAATATTTCAAACAAATGAAGCCTGAGTAAAACATTTTATATTTGCATATTACAATTAGAGATGTGTAGTTTGATGTGACTACGTGCACAGTATACTGATGCAATAAATAAATAAGTAAATAAATTAATTATAATAAAATGTTATATAAAATAGCCAATTTAGATAACATACTGAGCTCTCATCAAGAGTTTCCTCAGCATAGTCAATCTTCAGGTATTCCAGGTGCACTGCACACACTGAGAAATGAACAAAACAATAAGCTTTTTACATACAATTAATTTAACCTCTTAAAATGATCACACTGACAAGAATTGTCTGCCAAGATTTGTCTGATAAAGCATACCTGAGCTTATGAGCAATGAAGCGATGAGAAGTTTCCAGAGCATTGTGATGGTTAAAGATGGCAAAGATATGTGTATACTAGAAAGCAGTATAGTCTGCCTTTGTGCAGCACTTGGTGGTCGTCTTTATACCTCTGCTGACTTCCTTTGATTTTCTCATTTGACCACAAGCCCAGAAGTCATGTTGAAAAAATTTAAGTGTACCGACAAACTAATATAAAAAATAGTCCATTTTATGATTTTCTATCTATCTATCTATCTATCTATCTATCTATCTATCTATCTATCTATCTATCTATCTATCTATCTATCTATCTATCTATCTATCTATCTATCTGCTTATCTATCTATCTATCTATCTATCTATCTATCTATCTATCTATCTATCTATCTATCTATCTATCTATCTATCTATCTATCTATCTATCTATCTATCTATCTATCTATCTATCTATCTATCTAGGTATATACAGTTCTGGGAAGAAAAAAAAAGACCACTGCAAAATAATGAGTTTCTTATGTTTTCTATTGAAAACCTCTGGAATGTCATCAAGAGGAAGATGGATGGTCATCTTCCTCTTGATGGTCATCTTCCTCATTTATACCACTCTTTTTTTGCAAAAACAGCAATGTGAAAAACTGGTGGAGAGCATGAAGCCAAATCACATGCAAATCAGGGTTATTCCACCAAATACTGATTTCTTAATTTTATTTAGCCAAAGCATTAACACAATTTGTTTACAAATTATTTGCATTTTGTTTTATTTGAGTTATTAAAGCTCTGCAAATACTGCATGATCTTGGGTTATTTTGATGTGTTGTCATTTCCTTTAAATATACACTCTAAATAACAATAGTTATATTTTTAATTTAGGAGAAATATTTTCAGTAGTTCACAAAAAATGAAACAAAACTGTTCATCTCACCAATACATGAACCTGGAAGAAAAAAAACATAAGAAACCGCAGTGGTCTCTTATTTTTTCCCAGAGTGATAGATAGATAGATAGATAGATAGATAGATAGATAGATAGATAGATAGATAGATAGATAGATAGATAGATAGATAGATAGATAGATAGATAGATAGATAGATAGATAGATAGATAGATAGATAGATAATTTTTTTAGTTCTTTAGGTGGAGAGAGTAGGAATTGTTTCTGACACAGGAGCTGGAGATGATGGATTTTTTGAAGCAGCAGTAGCCACATTACGGTCACAGTTGGAGCCACTAACAGGCTTTTTTAAAGGCACCAAAAACCGATGCACTGCATTTGGAAGCAAATATTTCCAGACTTTAGTGTAGACCACGCCCTTACTTACAGCCAATCAAAAACGGGAAACTGTTTGGTTTTGCGTTGTGATTGGCCGGGGCTTTCTACACCCCTTCTTCAAACTTCTCAACACAGAGCCCACCTCAGACTGCTTTGATCAAATCACAAATCGTACAAAAGAAAATAAAAACGTATTTGCATACCGCTGTCTATACCAAATTTTGATTGGGTGGGCAAGACCGAAGTTTGGGTGGGCTCAGCCAACCCCTGCCCATGCCTAGAGCCCCTGATCAGAATTACTTATGTTGCTTTGAATTGGATACTAGATGCACATTATCCTTTCATCTTTCTCAGTATGTACTTTGTCCAAGTCAGGGTGGACCAAGAACCTATCCCCTGGAACACTATAGGTGTGAGAAGTATATACACCCCAGGTGAGATTCCAGTCTAGTACAGGGCACCACACACACACACACACACACACACACACAAAGAAGTAAGGTGGAGTCAGATAGAGTGTTGATAAATGAAGAGACAGAAGAATTCGAGGCAGGCTACAGAAAATCTGTGGTTAGTTCTCCAAGATGTTTGGAACAACCTACTTGCTGAGATCCTTCAAAAATTGTGTGCAAATATACCTAGAAATATTATGATGATGATGTAATGGCTTAAGAGGAAAGCTTTAAAATAAAGGTGTCGTATTTTATTTGCCTTTTTTATTTATTTATTTTTTTTACAATTATTTTTATCAACTATTTTAGTATTTCTCCAAACTGCAAACTTGCTAACAAGCTAACATCCTGCTGAGAAAAGTAGAAGCCATCAAAAATCACAGTCCCACCTCTCAGAGTTCTTCTTTATTACACTTCCACAATCACTCTTCATGCTAATACTGTGAAGTCTGGTCTACACTTGCAAATAAGATTAACTTCATTTTTGCCATGACACTCTTTACAGATTCAACCTGCATGAACTATATTGTACACCTAGTGACACAGAGACACATTGTGACAAAGGGAATTAATGCCTTAAAATGCTTTATTAGCACAAAATGGTTTGGAAACAGTTATATTTGGAACATATATTTCCAGTTTAATTCATTTCTTGTTGTGCTGCCTCACAGAATCTGGGAGTTTGGGGAAAAAACCTGGATCAGGTTCAGCATGCTCGGTGACCTGTGTTTTTTAATGAAAGATAAAGGATCACAATTACTCTTATTAAACTGTACTTAAAACAATTACAGGATCAGTCAGGACAAGTTTTCATAACTCACTTGCAAATTCCAGCTTTCACACAGACTGTTTTTGGATCATCATCAGTAGAAAGTTCCTCCACCAAGATATTAATGTGCTTATCAACCAGTCTCTTACAGAGGTCTTTCCCTGCTGGGAGCATGTTACAGCCTCTCATCAATTTCTGTTTAATCTTGTTCTGTGGAAATATTTTAAGTGTGTAAGAAAAGTTTAGAGCACTACTTTCTTTATTTTACCTATATAGTATGATGCTTGTCACTCACCGCATTTTCATGATCACCGAGGTGTTTCTTCACTTTCTTCACAACCAGCTTACACAAAGCACACGCGCCAGGGATCTGTTCCTCACTCGCTGGAAAATCCTCATCCTGATCAAAAGAATCAGGAGAAGTGGCCGAAACCTGCTGAGTAAATATTACAAAGAAATTAAGCCTGTGCAAATCATTATTATACACATTTTCAATTTGGCTGAAAATGATCGAACATACCAAAGTTCCATCGGCGAGTTCCTCAGAGTGAACTTTCAGGTATTCCAGGTAAAACGCACAGGCTGAGAAGCAGAGAGAACAAGACAATAAACAAAAAATATCCTTTTTAACTGAATTTACATGACTTCCTAGTTCTGAACATTTAAGAATAGACAAAGTGGCCAGTTTTACCTTTTGATTAAATTTTGACTCAAATTGTGTGACTTACCTGAGCCTATGAAGAAAAACACAAGGAGGATGTTTCGGAGCATACTGCCTGAAGATGCACAAGCTATGTGACTTCTTTGTGAGCTGAATAGTCTATCTGAATTCAGTAACTTCTAGGGGTCTTTTATACCTTTGGTGCTTCCACAGTAACCTTTTCTGTGACCACAGAACCCACAAATGATGCAAACACTGCAGACCTGCCCTGAGTCATGCTCTTTATGTTCTAGTTCACCTATCTATACTATAAAGCACACATATGCACAGACAATTCAGGACTTTTTCCATGATTCCACCAACACTAGGAATATGTGGCAGGCCATCCGGGCAATTACAAACTACAAGCCAGCTCAGATGCCCTGTAAGGATAGCATAGACTTCCTCAACCAACTGAATGAATATTTTGGTAGGTTTGAGGCACACAATAGGACACCAGCAAGAAAAGCAGTACCTCACTTGGATGAGCAGGCACTGACCCTTGAAACAACAGCAGTCTGCAGGATCTTAAAGAAGATCAACACCCAGAAGGCAGCTGGGCCAGATGGCATACCTGGGCGGCTGCTCAGGGAGTGTGCAGACCAGTTGGCCCTGGTTCTGACGGACATTTTTAACACCTCCTTGAACCAGGCCATTGTACCATCCTGTTTCAAGACAGCCATAATCACACCAGTACCAAAGAAATCCACTATAACCAGCCTAAATGACTATCGCCCTGTCACACTCACTCCTATTATGATGAAGTGCATTGAGAGACTCATAAAGCGACATATGGTTTCCAAACTCCCCTCCACATTTGACCCATGCCAGCTTGCTTATCGGCCAAACCGCTCCACAGAGGACACCATCTCCACTGCACTACACCTAAGCCTTCAGCATCTGGAGGAGAAGAACACACACGTGAGAATGCTGTTCGTGGACTTTAGTTCAGTGTTCAACACGATCATCCCCCAGCATATGGTAACAAAACTGGAACCCCTGGGTTTTGATACCTCCTTGTGTAACTGGCTGTTAGACTTCCTCACCGATCGGATCCAGTCTGTGTAGGTGGGCAAGAACACTTCCTCGGTCATCACTCTGAGCACCGGCTCCCCACAGGGCTGTGTCTTGAGCCCCCTTCATTTCATCCTGATGACTCATGACTGCGTTGCCAGGTCCACTGCTAACCACATCATCAAATATGCCGATGACACAACAGTAGTGGGCCTCATCAACAATGACGACGACAGGGCATATAGACAGGAGGTGGAATAGCTGGTGGAATGGTGTGGGAAGAACAACCTCTTCCTGAATATTGACAAAACTAAGGAGATTATTGTGGACTTCAGGAAGAGCCAGCCACGCCACACTCCGCTGCTAATTAACAACACAGCAGTGGAGATTGTGGGAAGCACCAGGTTCCTAGGGGTGCACATCACAGACAGATTAACCTGGACTGAGAACACCGCGTCTCTGGTGAAAAGAGCACAGCAGCGACTGCACTTTTTCCGCAGGATGAAAAGATCAGATCTCCCCACTCCGATTCTTACCACTTTCAACCGAAGCACCATAGAGAGCACTTTGACAAACTGTATCTCTGTATGGTGTGGCAGCTGCAAAGCTGCGGACTGGAAGTGTCTCCAGAGAGTGGTAAGGACAGGGGAAAAGATCACTGGGACTTTTCTACCTTCAGTCCTGGAGATCAGACATAAACGCTGCCTGTCTCGTGCCCTCAGCATCATCAGAGACTGCTCACACCCCAATCGAGGACTGTTCTCTCTGCTGACCTCTGGCAGGAGGTACCGCAGTCTGAAGTGTAGAACAGCCAGGTTCCGTAACAGTTTCATTCCACAGGCCATCAGAATCTTGAACTCAGTATAGACAATATAACAGTATGAAAGTGCAATACATGGGAAATAAGTGCTATAAATATCATTCAATGGTATGTTTGTATAGAAATAATTTTTAGTCTTGTTAGTGATATTCACATAGCACATGTACAGTACTTTTATTTGGGACTTCTAAGTTATGTGCACTGTAATCTTATTCATATTTTATTTATATTTTATTTTTATTTCATCTATTATTTTTATTCAATTTGCCCTTTCTATTTTCATTACATGTTCTACCTCTTCGTCAATTATTTTACCTCTCCTCTACCTTGCGAGTAATGCAAATGTAATTTCGTTCATATGCGTACTTGTGACGTAAAAATTAATGACAATAAAGTTGAAAGTTGAAAAGTTGAGTTGATCAGATTTTATTTATCACATACACAACCATACACAGTATGACACATCACAGTAGTAGTGAAATGCTCTTTTTGTCTGTCTGTGTCATAAAAACAGAATATAAAATAGTTATAATAAAAATAGAAATAAAATGACTTGTATATTATATAATGTTTATGACAATTTGTTTATTTTATTTTATTATATTCATATTTAGAATTTATTATTGTTAATAATTTATTATTTTAGTTATAATAGATTTATTAGGGGCTGTGAAGTGGTAATACATCCTGGAAGGAACTCCAGTCCATTCCAGGGCACTACACACACACCTCACACACACACACACACACACACACATAAATATATATTCCTACATTCATTTACATTTATGGGCATGTATCTTAGCCATTCAGCCAAGTTCCATGGTTTTGGGAGGTGGGAGGAAAATGGAAAACCTAAATGAAACCACTGATTATATTTATGGCTTGACGTCATAACAGGGCCTCAAAAGTAAAGGCAAAATATCCCTCTAGTGGCTGACTGCAGCACAAATTTTAACCCTAGCTATGCCCACACTACTGAATGGGGCACATGAAGATAGATAGATAGATAGATAGACAGACAGACAGACAGACAGACAGACAGATAGACAGATAGACAGATAGATAGATAGATAGATATTTTTTAGTTTTTTAGGTGGAGAGAGTAGGAATTGTTTCTGACACAGGAGCTGGAGATGATGGATTTTTTGAAGCAGCAGTAGCCACATTACGGTCACAGTTGCTGGAGCCACTAAAAGGCTTTTTTAAAGGCACCAAAAACCGATGCATTGCATTTGGAAGCAAATATTTCCAGACTTTAGTGTAGACCACGCCCTTACTTACAGCCAATCAAAAACGGGAAACTGTTTGGTTTTGCTCAGTATAAATGAGCTCAAATCAACCTTCATGTATTTCGGATCCCCTATTGTTTGATCTTTATTATTATTATTATTATTATTATTATTATTATTATTATTATTATTATTATTATTATTATTATTCATAATAATAACAGAATTTTGGTTGTACTGTAAAAGCATTTCTCATTAGCCTAAGCACCTCCATATCTGGTTATATTAGATACTAGCATGTTGACCAGACTGGTCAATTTCATTTAGTGGTAAGGAGATAAGCTACACTTCAAATGTACCTTGGGGCTTGACTAGTGGAAATGCTGCAGTTAAATCAAAAACAAGTCTGAGGTACACATAAATCACATCAACTGAACCTGAAAGAGAAAAAGAATAACACACACACACACACACACACAGCTCTAACTGGGTCATAACAGATATGTTGTATTGCTTTAGCAGGTAAGGGGGCAGGTGCCTCTTCATGGCTTTTTGGTTTGTATAGCAGAAGTTTTTCTTTTGTGTCTTTTTGTTCCTTAGGCTAGGAGCATGAACCTTAGATGATTTCATATTTTATATTTTATTTCATATTACAGATTTGGCCACACTCTCAGGCTACACCTGTAATCAGTATTAGTATCAGTGTTATTATCAGTATTACATTTATTTCAAGCCTACAAGAACCAGTGTGACCTGGAGTTCAATTATTCACTAGATAACGACAGATATTTTAATTTAATGTGATGTATAAATCAGTCAACTGAAAGTGATGTAATGGCTTAAGAGGAAAGCTTTAAAATAAAGGTGTCGTATTTTATTTGCCTTTTTTATTTATTTATTTTTTTTACAATTATTTTTATCAACTATTTTAGTATTTCTCCAAACTGCAAACTTGCTAACAAGCTAACATCCTGCTGAGAAAAGTAGAAGCCATCAAAAATCACAGTCCCACCTCTCAGAGTTCTTCTTTATTACACTTCCACAATCACTCTTCATGCTAATACTGTGAAGTCTGGTCTACACTTGCAAATAAGATTAACTTCATTTTTGCCATGACACTCTTTACAGATTCAACCTGCATGAACTATATTGTACACCTAGTGACACAGAGACACATTGTGACAAAGGGAATTAATGCCTTAAAATGCTTTATTAGCACAAAATGGTTTGGAAACAGTTATATTTGGAACATATATTTCCAGTGTAATTCATTTCTTGTTGTGCTGCCTCACAGAATCTGGGAGTTTGGGGAAAAAACCTGGATCAGGTTCAGCATGCTCGGTGACCTGTGTTTTTTAATGAAAGATAAAGGATCACAATTACTCTTATTAAACTGTACTTAAAACAATTACAGGATCAGTCAGGACAAGTTTTCATAACTCACTTGCAAATTCCAGCTTTCACACAGACTGTTTTTGGATCATCATCAGTAGAAAGTTCCTCCACCAAGATATTAATGTGCTTATCAACCAGTCTCTTACAGAGGTCTTTCCCTGCTGGGAGCATGTTACAGCCTCTCATCAATTTCTGTTTAATCTTGTTCTGTGGAAATATTTTAAGTGTGTAAGAAAAGTTTAGAGCACTACTTTCTTTATTTTACCTATATAGTATGATGCTTGTCACTCACCGCATTTTCATGATTACCGAGGTGTTTCTTCACTTTCTTCACAACCAGCTTACACAAAGCACACAAGCCAGGGATCTGTTCCTCACTCGCTGGAAAATCCTCATCCTGATCAAAAGAATCAGGAGAAGTGGCCGAAACCTGCTGAGTAAATATTACAAAGAAATTAAGCCTGTGCAAATCATTATTATACACATTTTCAATTTGGCTGAAAATGATCGAACATACCAAAGTTCCATCGGTGAGTTCCTCAGAGTGAACTTTCAGGTATTCCAGGTAAAACGCACAGGCTGAGAAGCAGAGAGAACAAGACAATAAACAAAAAATATCCTTTTTAACTGAATTTACATGACTTCCTAGTTCTGAACATTTAAGAATAGACAAAGTGGCCAGTTTTACCTTTTGATTAAATTTTGACTCAAATTGTGTGACTTACCTGAGCCTATGAAGAAAAACACAAGGAGGATGTTTCGGAGCATACTACCTGAAGATGCACAAGCTATGTGACTTCTTTGCGAGCTGAATAGTCTATCTGAATTCAGTAACTTCTAGGGGTCTTTTATACCTTTGGTGCTTCCACAGTAATCTTTTCGGTGACCACAGAACCCACAAATGCAAACACTGCAGTCCTGCTCATTATGTTCATCTAGCTATACTATATGATCAGATTTTATTTATCACATACACAACCATACACAGTATGACACATCACAGTAGTAGTGAAATGCTCTTTTTGTCTGTCTGTGTCATAAAAACAGAATATAAAATAGTTATAATAAAAATAGAAATAAAATGACTTGTATATTATATAATGTTTATGACAATTTGTTTATTTTATTATATTCATATTTAGAATTTATTTTTGTTAATTATTTATTATTTTAGTTATAATAGATTTATTAGGGACTGTGAAGTGGTAATACAACCTGGAAGGAACTCCAGTCCATTCCAGGGCACTACACACACACCTCACACACACACACACACACATAAATATATATTCCTACATTCATTTACATTTATGGGCATGTATCTTAGCCATTCAGCCAACTTTGGATGGATGGATGGATGGATGGATGGAGGGATGGATGGAGGGATGGAGGGATGGATGGAGGGAGGGAGGGAGGGAGGGAGGGAGTGCAAATAGTAGAAGTTGTGCAAAATAATTCAGCTCCACAAATTATTTTCAGGAATCTCATTCTCGTTTTTAGGTTCAGTTTTTTTCAACATATCCCCTAATATTTTTCCTTATGATAAATGAGTTTTATATGTGAGTTATTTGACAATTGCAAGTGCAAAATGGCAGCTCTTGAAAATAGTGCACTGTATAGTGAATAGTGTATAGTGAATATGGTGTAGTAAATAGTGAATAGTGTATAGTGAATAGTGTATAGTGATATGGCATAGTGTATAGTAAATAGTGTGTAGTGAGTAGTGTATAGTGAATAGGGTGTAGTGAATAGTGTATAGTGAATATGGTGTAGTAAATAGTGTATAGTGAATAGTGTATAGTGAATAGGGTGTAGTGAATAGTGTGTATTGAATAGTGTATAGTAAATAGTGTATAGTGAATAGTGTGTAGTGAATAGGGTGTAGTGAATAGTGTATAGTGAATATGGTGTAGTAAATAGTGAATAGTGTATAGTGAATAGGGTGTAGTGAATAGTGTGTATTGAATAGTGTATAGTAAATAGTGTATAGTGAATAGTGTATAGTGAATATGGTGAAGTGAATAGTGTATAGTAAATAGTGAGTAGTGTGTAGTGAATAAAATGTAGTGAATAGTGTATAGTAAATAGTGTGTAGTGAGTAGTGTATAGTGAATAGTGTATAGTGTGTAGTGAATAGTGTATAGTGAATAGTGTATAGTAAATAGTGAGTAGTGTATAGTGAATAGGGTGTATTGAATAGTGTATAGTGAATAGTGTATAGGAAATAGTGTGTAGTGAGTAGTGTATAGTGAATAGTGTATAGTAAATAGTATGTAGTGAGTAGTGAATAGTGTATAGTGAATAGGGTGTATTGAATAGTGTATAGTGAATATGGTGAAGTAAATAGTGTGTAGTGAGTAGTGTATAGTGAATAGTGTGTAGTGAATAGGGTGTAGTGAATAGTGTATAGTAAATAGTGTGTAGTGAGTAGTGTATAGTGAATAGTGTATAGTGAATGTTGTATAGTGAATAGTGTGTAGTGAAAAGTGCATAGTGAATAGTGTGTAGTCAATAATGTATAGTCAATAGTGTGTAGTGAATAGTGTATGGTGAATAGTGTGTAGTGAATAGTGTATAGTGAATAGTGTGTAGTGAATAGTGTATAGTGAATAGTGTGTAGTGAAAAGTGCATAGTGAATAATGTGTAGTGAAAAGTGTATAGTGAATAGTGTATAGTGAATAGGGTGTAGTGAATGGGTTGATGTCATAACAGGGCCTCAAAAGTAAAGGCAAAATATCCCTCTTGTGGCTGACTGCAGCACAAGTTTTAACCCTACCTATGCCCATTCTCCTGAATGGGACACATGAAGATAGATAGATAGATAGATAGATAGATAGATAGATAGATAGATAGATAGATAGATAGATAGATAGACAGACAGACAGACAGACAGACAGACAGACAGACAGACAGACAGACAGACAGACAGACAGACAGATAGATAGATAGATAGATAGATAGATAGATAGATAGATAGATAGATAGATAGATAGATAGAAATAATGAAAATAGTAGAAGTTATTATAAATTATTATATATAAATTTAATTATATAAAGATAGAAATTGTCACAGAGTTTAATTATCTTGGTTTAACACTGGATTCAAGCTTAGCTTCAAAAAGCATGTAAAGAAAATGGTGAGGACTATAAAATATAACTTGATAAATTTCAGACAAATTAGACAATGTCTTCCCACTGACGTAGCTACGACTCTCATGCATGCTACAGTTTTTTCTCATTTGTCATATTATGCGACATGTTGGGGTCAAGCAGGAGAAACAGTTATTAAACCTTTAAGATCTCTTTATAAAGAGACTTTAAAAACTTTGGACAAAAAGCCTAACCAGTATCACCACTATAGGGTTTTGGAGAAATATAATTTTTTGAGTTTTGATAATTTTAGACTTTTTACAAATTTGTGTATGGTATATAAAATTCTAAATGGTTTGGCCCCTCCCATACTTTGTGTTTTTGTGCATCTCCACTCTGCAGATTTTTTAAGATCTACTAGATTTTCTTCTAGTAGTGATTGTGTTGTTCCTTTTCGTCACTCTTCTTTTGGATTATCATCTTTCTCAGTGAAGGCTATTACTCGGTGGAACGTGTTACCCGAAGACATAAGGATGTGCACATCTATTGACCTTTTCAAACTAAAACAAAAATTTTATCTAAAATCAAGTCTGTAAACACTGATATGGTTGTGGTTTTACTGGGCCTCATTTTTATCTTTGTATTGTGGCTCTGATAGGATGTGTATATGTATCATTAGATTGTATGTGTTTGTTACATTGTTTTTTATGTTTGTGTTATGTTCCCTGCCAGGGGACCGCAGATGAAAATTAGTCTTTTGGCTAAATTCAGTACAATGCATTAAATAGACACATTTATGTTTATAATTGTACATGGTCCCTTTCAAATAAAGCTCAATAAAAAAAAATATTTTCAGGAATCTCATTCTCGTTTTTAGGTTCAGTTTTTTTCAACATATCCCCTAATATTTTTTCTTATGATAAATGAGTTTTATAGGAGTTATTGGACAATTGCAAGTGCAAAATGGCAGCTCTTGAAAATAGTGCACTGTATAGTGAATAGTGTATAGTGAATATGGTGTAGTGAATAGTGTATAGTGAATATGGTGTAGTGAATAGTGTATCGTGAATATGGTGTAGTGAATAGTGTGCAGTGAATAGTGAATAGTGTATAGTCAATAGGGTGTAGTGAAGAGTGCATAGTGAATAGGGTGTAGTGAATAGTGTATAGTGAATAGTGTATAGTGAATAGGGTGTAGTCAATAGTGTGTAGTGAATATTGTATAGTGAATAGTGTGTAGTGAATAGTGTATATGGTGTAGTGAATAGTGTATAGTGAATAGTGTGTAGTGAATAGTGAATAGTGTGTAGTGAATATTGTATAGTGAATAGTGTGTAGTGTATATTGTGTAGTGTATAGTGAATAGTGTGTAGCGAATAGTATATAGTGTATAGTGTATAGTGAATAGGGTGTAGTGAATAGTGTATAGTGAATTGTGTGTAGTGAATTGTGTGTAGTGAATAGTGTATAGTGAACACTGTATAGTGAATAGTGTGTAGTTAATATTGTATAGTGAATAGTGTGTAGTGAATAGTGTATAGTGAATAGTGTATAGTGAATAGTGTGTAGTGAATAGTGTATAGTGAATAGTGTGTAGTGAATAGTGTGTGGTGAATAGTGTATAGTGTGTAGTGAATACTCTATAGTGAATAGTGTGTAGTGAATAGTATATAGTGAATAGTGTGTAGTGAATAGTACATAGTGTATAGTGAATTGGGTGTAGTGAATAGTGTGTAGTGAATAGTGTATAGTGAACACTGTATAGTGAATAGTGTGTAGTTAATATTGTATAGTGAATAGTGTGTAGTGAATAGTGTATAGTGAATAGTGTATAGTGAATAGTGTGTAGTGAATAGTGTATAGTGAATAGTGTGTAGTGAATAGTGTGTGGTGAATAGTGTATAGTGTGTAGTGAATACTCTATAGTGAATAGTGTGTAGTGAATAGTATATAGTGAATAGTGTGTAGTGAATAGTACATAGTGTATAGTGAATTGGGTGTAGTGAATAGTGTGTAGTGAATAGTATATAGTGTATAGTGAATTGGGTGTAGTGAATAGTGTGTAGTGAATAGTGTATAGTGAATATTGTATAGTGAATAGTGTTTAGTTAATATTGTATAGTGAATAGTGTGTAGTGAATATTGTATAGTGAAGAGTGTATATGGTGTAATGAATAGTGTGTAATGAATAGTGTATAGTTAATAGTGTATAGTGAATAGTGTGTAGTGAATAGTGTATAGTGAATAGTGTGTAGTGAATAGTGTATAGTGAATAGTGTAAAGTGAATAGTGTATAGTGAATAGTGTATAGTGAATAGTGTATAGTGAATAGTTTGTAGTAAATAGTGTATAGTGAACAGTGTATAGTGAATAGTGTAAAGTGAATAGTGTATAGTGAATAGTGTATAGTGAATAGTGTAAAGTGAATAGTGTATAGTGAATATTGTGTAGTGAATAGTGTATAGTGAATAGTGTAAAGTGAATAGTGTATAGTGAATATTGTGTAGTGAATAGTGTATAGTGAATAGTGTAAAGTGAATAGTGTATAGTGAATAGTGTATAGTGAATATTGTGTAGTGAATAGTGTATAGTGAATAGTGTAAAATGAATAGTGTATAGTGAATAGTGTAAAGTGAATAGTGTATAGTGAATATTGTGTAGTGAATAGTGTATAGTGAATAGTGTAAAGTGAATAGTGTATAGTGAATAGTGTATAGTGAATATTGTGTAGTGAATAGTGTATAGTGAATAGTGTAAAGTGAATAGTGTATAGTGAATATTATGTAGTGAATAGTGTATAGTGAATAGTGTAAAGTGAATAGTGTATAGTGAATAGTGTATAGTGAATATTGTGTAGTGAATAGTGTATAGTGAATAGGGTGCAGTATCATATACAGATATAGACAGCAAGTCGACCATGGTAGGGTTTTGAGTAATGAAACACGACCTAGAATTCTGACTCTTATTAACAGTCTTCTTGGATGTTTCTCCAACACAGTTGGTGGCAGTATCACACACACACACACACACACACACACACACACACACACACACACGGCGAGTGAATCGGAAGTTGTGTTTCATAACCCGGTAGTAGTAGCTGGGAAATAAACGACAATGGTGAGCAAGCAATTTTATTTCTTATGCATTTAGACATTTTAGTCCTAAATAAATATGTAACCGAACCCGGTGAGAAACAGGAATACACTGAGTTTACGTTTCAACACACAATTTTAACTGTGGAAAATCGTTGTGGATTGTTTTAGGGTTTTAGTTTTAGTCATAACATTAGCTTTCGCTAGCTGTCGAGTATAAATGAGTTTAGCTAGCCGCTTCCTGTGAATAGCTTTATAGCGTTTGGGTTCACCAGTTAAATAAATAGAAAGCCCTCAAGTGACTAATTGTAATCTTATATAAGTCAGTCTGATAGATTATGAGGATATAATACATGCTGTACGTTTGTGTTGAATAGGGACAGAATCAGAGTGGAGGACATGGCCCTGGAGGTGGAAAGAAAGATGATAAAGTAAGTACTTGCTTTAATTTCACTAGGACTGGAAATACAACTAGTGAGATAAGGACAGTCATGTCGGCTTGAATCCATTTAACTGATTAACAAATACCAAACAAATTTCGTTGAAAGGATAAGAAAAAGAAATATGAGCCCCCAATTCCTACAAGAGTGGGAAAGAGGAAGAAGAAGACGAAAGGCCCAGATGCTGCAAGCAAGCTTCCTTTGGGTATATAAAACTTTTTGAGTCCATCAACCTACATCACATTAATACATAAAGGCGTGATCTGATCGTGTTGTTTCTGTCTGTAGTAACTCCACACACACAATGCAGACTTAAGCTGCTGAAGCAGGAGAGGATCAAGGACTATCTGCTGATGGAGGAGGAGTTCATCAGGAACCAAGAGCAGATGAAGCCACTTGAGGAGAAACAGGAGGTATATTTCCCATTTGAAGTGGAAACCGCATCTAGATTGTTTTCTGCACACAATCATTTTAATGTCCTTGTCTGTTATAAACAAATTCAGGTAGACGCAGACTAAATGCTCTGACTCTCACCAGTTGTTGTTGTTGATCCTTACAGGAAGAGAGGTCGAAAGTTGATGACCTGAGAGGCACACCTATGTCAGTGGGAACTCTTGAAGAGATCATTGATGATAACCATGCCATCGTATCTACGTCAGTGGGCTCAGAGCACTATGTCAGCATTCTCTCCTTTGTGGATAAAGACCTTCTGGAGCCTGGCTGTTCTGTTTTACTGAATCACAAGGTAATATGATTTTCCGTCACGTGTTTACATTGTTAAAGAGGTTCAGTTTAAGCTTTTGAACTGAAGTGATATTAAAGACTGATGAATAGGTATGCTGTTTCTTTCTAAAGGTAGTCTCAGGATATTTGCAGTAAATGCTTTAATCAGTGAGAGTTGGAGTGAACAGCACAGCATTGATGTAGTAGTATTCTGAGAAACACATTCTTATTTAAAAGGGACCAAAATGTTAAAAACACACAAAACCTGGCTACACCAGTATGACTCCGTATTTACAGCAGATAGCTGTCTCAGCAAATCCAACTAAAGTGTATGCTACAATTTAAATGGTGTAGCACTGACTCCAGTGTAGCGAAGTGCATGAAAGAGCGTATATCAAAACAATGCAAAATATATTTATATTACTCATATGCAGTATACAGCCATAATTCCAGCCATAACTTACATACATTTACACATGTGTTTATAGCTTTATATACACCCACCAGGCATAACATTATGAGCACTGACGGGTGAAGTGAATAGCACTGATTATCTCCTCATCATGGCACCTGTTAGTGGGTGGGATATATTAGCAGCAAGTGAACATTTTGTCCTCAAAGTTGATGTGTTAGAAGCAGGAAAAATTAATAAGCGTAAGGATTTTAGTGAGTTTGGCCAGGGCCAAATTGTGATGGCTAGACGACTGGATCAGAGCATCTCCAAAACTGCAGCTCTTGTGGGGTGTTCCCGGTCTGCAGTGGTCAGTATCTATTAAAAGTGGTCCAAGGAAGGAACAGTGGTGAACCGGTGACAGGGTCATGGGTAGCCAAGGCTCATTGATGCATGTGAGGCCTGAAGGCTGGCCTGTGTGATCCGATCCAACAGACAAGCTACTGTTACTCTAATTGCTGAAGAAGTTAATGCTGGTTCTGATAGAAAGGTGGCAGAATACACAGTGCATGATGGGTCAGGGCTGTTTTGGCCGAAAATTAGGCAGGTGGTTGTAATGTTATAGCTGATTGGTGTATACGTGTGTACAGATAGTATATATTTGTATTTAGTATACTATTTTGCTGCTATATTGTCTTTTTTATTATTTATTGTCCAGTGTTTCTTGTCTGCTGCTGTAACACTGGAATTTCTCACTTGGAATTTAAATATCTAGTTATTATATAAATTATTATTTTAAAAAAATAAGTTATCATTTTTTTCTTATCCTGATTGTAACAAATTCTTTGCGTATGCTGAATCCCTGTTTTGTTCATTCATAGAAAAATCTATTTGAGAATGTTTGCAGCACTGCTTAACCAAAAATAGTTGCTGTGAACAGCTTGATAGCTGTTGTGCAGTGTAAAGTTATGAGGATACTGACTACCCAGCTGAGGGGTTTTAGTGCAGTCAGGACCATTGTTTAGAGAAATGGAGGATGCTGTAACATCTGCTGTAAACTCTTTCCAGTGGGAAGGAGTTGCAAAAATCTTGGGAAGTCCTATTAGAGAGTGATGTGAATGGCTGTGCTTGCAGGTACACGCAGTGATCGGTGTGCTGATGGATGACACGGATCCTCTGGTAACGGTGATGAAGGTGGAAAAGGCTCCTCAGGAGACATATGCTGACATTGGAGGCCTGGACAGCCAAATTCAAGAGATTAAGGTATTATATGCGTCAAACACACAGACAGATCTTCTTCCTGTTTTTACTGTCACGTTTTGATTTTTTGATTTTGTGCATTGATAATACTGATTGATCATATCGTTGTCTTAATATAGGAGTCGGTTGAGCTTCCACTTACACACCCAGAGTATTACGAGGAGATGGGAATTAAGCCCCCTAAAGGAGTTATTCTGTATGGTCCACCAGGAACAGGTCAGACAAAACACCCAATGAATGCTAATAAATGATTAGCATAAAAAAAATGATCCTGTGCTTCAGTGAGTACTGGAGAATTTGGAGTATTGATTGATATGTTGACACTGAATATTCTGGTTTTAGGTAAGACCCTGCTGGCTAAAGCTGTGGCCAATCAGACATCTGCCACGTTCCTGAGGGTGGTGGGTTCAGAGCTGATTCAGAAATACCTGGGTGATGGTCCCAAACTGGTGAGAGAGCTGTTCCGAGTTGCAGAGGAGCATGCCCCCTCCATCGTCTTCATTGATGAGATTGATGCCATCGGAACAAAAAGGTAAGACAGATTGGTAAGAATGTGTTTATTCTTCTGCTGTAGAAGCCACCCAGCGATCACATATGTATCATTTTCTCCTACATTTATAACTGCATTGAGTCTAGTGTTGGGAGGTGTACTTTTCTTTCTTTTCTTTTCTTTTTTTTTTTTTAACATTGATTGTTTTATCTTCCTTCATTTCTCTTTATTTGATCCTAATGCTTGTATGTACCGTTTGGGTTATAGAATGTGCAAGCCTCCTTTATTAGTTAAAGTAACAGTGAAATATCCTATGTATTTACTACCAGACTCTCTGGTATAGAGTCTATAGACTATAGTTTCTCTTGTATACAGAATAGCACTTCTTCACTTAAGCAGCAGAAAAGAGTGATGATGATGATTGCTAGCCTGGTCCCAACAGCTACCTGCTCTTTTTTTTTCTCTCCCTTCTCCAGTGTTGTGTTGGGATCTTGATGTATTATGCCCCATATGTCACTTCTTACAGATTTATATGCACATATTATACACTGTGCTTCCTCAAGCATTATCTTAGACAAATGTAATCTAGTCAGCTCATAAAAAACAACACCACATTTGCAGCATTGCCAACATAACAATATAGCACATTTAGCTTTAATCAAATGATTTTTCTGATTATATGAATCAAGTGGGTGGTGTGCAATGTGCTCTGTGTAGATACGACTCCAACTCTGGAGGAGAGAGGGAGATCCAGAGGACCATGCTGGAGCTCTTGAACCAGCTGGATGGATTTGACTCTCGTGGTGACGTTAAAGTAATCATGGCTACTAATCGGATTGAGACACTTGACCCCGCCCTCATCCGTCCAGGTCTGTTGCCGAGCCAAACGTTCCGTGTCCTTTGCATTCAGATAGAACAAAATCTGACTTCAATATAATCTATTATTTCTATGAATCACTCACAGAACATATGTATATATTGTTTCTTTGCTTCAAGACTGAAATGTTTCCATGTGTTTCTGCAGGAAGAATTGACCGCAAGATAGAGTTCCCATTACCTGATGAAAAAACCAAGCGCAGAATCTTCCAAATTCACACAAGCAGGATGACACTGGCAGATGATGTAACCCTTGATGACCTTATACTAGCTAAAGATGACCTCTCTGGTGCTGACATAAAGGTATGGTCTTGATGGAGTCAAATGATATCTATAATTCGCATGAATTATGTTATATAAATAGTATAAACTAATTACTTCAAGCACTTACTACTCTGCCACCTTCTGTCATACAGATGCATCATATCACTGATTATTAAAAGTTGTGATGCAGACAGTAGCAATGGACATGAGGAGTTGTGTGTTTTTAGTTGAAATATGTGTTCTTTTTCCACAGGCGATTTGCACAGAAGCTGGGCTCATGGCCCTGAGGGAAAGGAGGATGAAAGTAACAAATGAGGACTTCAAAAAGTCTAAAGAAAACGTGCTCTACAAAAAACAGGAAGGGACCCCAGAGGGCCTCTACCTTTGAGTTGGCAATGGCCAAATGTGTGCCCAGTTATACTAAAAATACCCTTCTTTTGTTACTCCTGTTTCTGTTTGTTCTGGCTGTCATTTCTGCTTCTTGCAAATAAAACGTATTACATTTCAAGCTAATAGTCTTATTTAGAAACCGGCAGTAATGTTTTACCTTTCCAATGTATAAAACATGCATTCCTCTTGCAGGGAGCCTTGAACACACTCACACAACCCTGACCCTGCATAAAAGGCACATGTGACAAGACTTCACATACACTCCTTTTAAAAACAAACGGTTTTAAAGAAGCTTTACTGGTTAGACATTCAGCTTATAATCCTTCAATGATTTGGTCTCCACCTCATCACACATCAGAGACATAAGATATATGCCAAAGATTTGACATAATTGTATAATAACGGAAAATGAGAACTCAAAGGTGTCTTTAAAACTAGGTGAGGGACTAGACTGAACACAGCCACAAGAGGAGAGGGTGAAGACATCAAAACAAACAAGTCTGATCACTGCAAGACCACAGACCAATGTTCACTTTGGTTTCAGTCAAGTCTTTGAATGTAATATTAACAAGCACATCCAGAGAATATTAGCAGAGAGAGGAGAAAAAAAAATCAGAACACCTAAACGGTCACACCAAATGTGACCAGACACCCAAGTGTTACAGTATGTAAAAACATGACTTAGTGTACATGTAGTGTAACGTTCAGCGTTAACAACCAACTAAAAAGAATGATCCATTTGGAAAGGCTAGCTCTGTCTTGTGAGGCAGGAACAGAGTGCCGATTACCCACAGAAAATGGTATCAAGTTTGCAGTTGAATTCCTCATGCACATGAGAGGTCAAAACTTTTATCATACAGTGGTATGTATTCATTTCCGTAGCTCACAAACTATCATACAGATAAATAAATATCTCAGTGAATGGATCTTGACGAAAAGACTGATCTCAAATTCAAGTGATGTATAAGTATATGAAAGGTGTTACCAACAAATAAAGTTTAAAAATGGAGCTGAAGCAAATTTAAAAAAGAAAAAAAAAATGTGCTTAAGTGCTCTTAGAATAACTACTGAAATATCTTATTTCTTCAATTCTTGCTTCCAAAAGCAAATCTAGAATAATAACTTGAATAAAACAAAGGGCATACTCTGTAAGGCATGTACCATTTTTAACCTAAGTTCTTTTATTTCACGTGGGCCAAAATCTTTTTTTTTTTTTTTGCGTCATTGATGAGAAGAGACCACTGATTTGCTGAAGAGTAAGAATGTGTGTGTGTATGTGTGTGTATATACATATGACAAGGATAAATAATGGTACATTAGTGTATGTGTTCCTCACAAGGAGGGGTAAAGGTGCACCAAGTCTCTGAGTAAAGAGAAGCCTCTCCTTCTCACTCATCTTCATCTTCCTCTTCTTCCTCGCCATCTGAGAGGGCAGGGCAAGTGCCCAGCTGCCGATATCCGTCCAACCACTTCTCCACCATCTGTGTGACGAGAGGATGGCTCCGCCTCCTGGAGCTCTTCTGCAATGCCACCAGGACTCCACCCTCAGTCACACAACAGTCCAGCCACTGCCTCAGCAGACGCTCCTGCTGCTCCTCTGTTCCCATCTGATGGACACGCGAAACAATTTAGCTACTTACCAATGCAGGTCACACAAAACTCTTATCTATGACAAAACCTCCACTCACCTCTTGTGCAGACAGGAAGTGGACATGCAGCAGCTTCCTGTCACTGTCCACCAAGGGCAAAAATGTGACGGTGACATCATCATCTGTGTTGAGGTTAGCACCTGCACCGCGGTTGTCATAGCCGTCATTCTCCATGGCAACCAACGCTGAGAAGTGGCCTCTTGTGTAACCCAATGCTATGGGGCTCTTCCAGCAAAAACTCGGCTCCCACAACAGGGGCAGATACACACCTGTAGAGTAGGCAGGAAATGACAGTTTAGCGTGGATTTCATCCAGGCAAAATGCCAGCAATTTGCTTTTGAATAAAGGTCTTAGTAGTAGAACAACAAGGCAGTTGGATTGGTGTCGTAGGAGTGGCAGTTGTTATATTCTCATTTTCTTTGTACTCATTTCTCACAGTCATGTAATAGTTCGGGGTGTGAAACAATTATTTTAGCTGTCCTGATATGCTTATTGTTTGGGATTAAATGTTGCCAGTGTAACAAAAAAAAAGGCCAACAACAAAGAATACTGAATTCATATTTTAACAGTCAAGTAAACCACACACTTGCATTGTAACCAGTGAAGGTGTGCTGTACCAAAAAACGTGCATGTTACAAATAGTTTTCAAATCACAATTCAAACCATTTTGTTTCACTTCATGGTAGCTGAATCTGATGCCTAATTTATTCCTGGTGCTCAGGTGTGATGAAGGTGAGTACTATCATGATGGTTCTGCCACTGTACGAACATTTTTCACAATATTTCCGTAAACACAGGAGCTGGATATGCCTCCTGTTGTCATTCACACGATGCTCAGTGATGAAAGAATAAATGAGCCTTGAAGCTATCGAGTGATAATGTATTCCTATGCCAGGCACTCCATGTGCAACAGTTTTGCCAACATTACCATTTCAAAGCAAATATATCAGCTGTCTTTGCACTCTTGCCTAATCGTGACAGAAATGGTGTTTAAAAATAGCTACTGGGTGATAATTTCATTTATAGCACTAAGAGGCTGTTCATCAGTATAGATCAGATGTTATTTTAGCTCCTGTGATGAGTAGCAAAACATCTTCCAGTCACTTAAACTATTAAACACACATTATAGCAACTCTCATATTACAAACAGTCGATACTGTAATTATTAAACTGCTCCAGCTTATATGGCTAGCTCATTCAAAACTCATTTTTTCAGCTCACCCTGGAAGCGGGTGTATCCCAACGTCTCCCCTCTGAAGCTCTTGTAATATTTCACGCCGTACACGATGATGGGCCGGCGGAGGATATGAGCCAGCACAAACACATGAGTCTGCTCTAAACTCGCCCCCGGCTAACAGGAACAAGGCACGAGGAGAGGGGAGTTTTTGAGCAGAGAGTGAGAGAGAGAGAGAGAGAGAGAGAGAGAGAGAGAGAGACAGAAACAAAAGAGAGAGCTTTTACTTTTTTTTAAATAAATAACACATTGCTGGTATATACTGTACATTAATAAGCAAATGACAAACGAAATGTATGAGGAAGGTCTGCTGTAAATGTCTCACACTTGAGTAGGATGCCTTTACATAATGTGTGTGTGTGTGTGTGTGTGTGTGTGAGAGAAAGCGCATGTTTACCTGACTGGCTAGTGATAAAATAAAAGCCCAGTCTTCCTGCCACTGCTCTTCTCTCAGAGAGAAGTGCAAGCCAAAACTCTGAGAATACCACGATTCCCACTCCTTCCAGCGGGTGTAGAACCTGCAACACACACACACCAAACAAATCAAAACTATAACAAAAAAAGCATCTCTTAAATAATTAACATCTGGACAAATCAATTGTACACCTTGGAAGAGTTGCCTATAATCAATATTATATTAAAATAAGCTAAATACCCTTGTTCCCTTGACTGCTGTAAATAGCAGGTCGATTAATAATTACATAATGCAGCATTTAGTGTGGTGGTGTGTTCTGGATTTGGAGATAAATCTCTAATCTACATGCACTATACTCATTCTGAAACGTTATGACCACCGTAGCTGATCTCATACATACCAATCATCTGCAACTGTGATGAATATCTGCGTCTGTACTACTTCCTGTATTACTTTCATTTTCAGAAACAACTGGTAACTACATGTAAATGTCTCTAATAACAGTTCTTGATTGGAACATAGTGTTCATGAAAAGCATTGTTCTTCATATAAACCGCGTCATTAATTCTTCTGCAGCAAGTAACAGAACTGTGTGAGTGTGTGAAGTGATAAATCCAGTCTGACAGATGAAATCAAACCCCAGGCAAAATATTCTAATATGGTGTTAAACACTGTCTCTTGAACTAAAGGTCACTGCTGTCAGTGTGGTCTCACATTAGGGATGATTGAAGTTTACAAATAAAAACGCCAACCAAAATGTCTTACTAATTCTGGCTCTAAAAGCTTTCTACTTGCGGTTCTGGGCCACAGGCTGCAGCAGTGACGTCTTAGATAGATAGACTTACAGACAGATAGATAGATAGATAGATAGAAAGACAGATAGGCAGACAGATAGATAGAAAGACAGACAGATACTTTATTCATCCCAATGGGAAAGTGTCTGTCTCTTAAACGATTGATACTGAAGCGTTCTGATTTTCTCAATAATTTTTGTATTTGTCTGATTTCCTAATGCAGTATTTGACACTTAACTGATTTAACACTCCAGGATAAAATTTGCATAACACACCATGCAGGCAGAAGAAAACCATCTGTTCATGTACAAATCAGTCACACAGTCACTAAGCACTTTATTAGGAACACTGTACTAATACTGGGTTGGTTCTCTCCAACAGTCTCAATTTCTCATGGCATGGATTCTACAAGATACTGAAACAGTTTGAGATGTTTAGATGACTGCATTCCTGCAGATTTTTCAGGTGCACTTTAATGCTTGACTGGATTCAGAAAATGGGTCCATGTGCCAAATTTAGAACCTAGCATCTGTTTGCCTCACCAAAAATCGAGATTCATCAGACCAGGCTACGTTTGTTTGCCCCCATCTTTAGCTGTCCAGTTTTGGTGAGCCTGTGCTCCCAGCAGCCTCAGCTCTCTTGTTTGACAGAAGTGGACAGTCTTTGCTGTTGCAGCCCAACCTTGTTGTCTATCAAGGTTGTGCATTCTGAGATGCTTTTCTGCTCACCACAGTTGTACAGAGTGGTTATCGGAGTTACTGTAGCCTTTCTGCCAGCTCTCTCTCATCCATTCTCTCTGGATCTCTAATCGACGAGATGTTTTCTGTCTGCAGAACTGCTGCTCACTGGATGTTTTGCTTTTTTTTGCACCACTGTGAGTAAACTCTAGCGACTGTTGTGTGTGAAAATCCCAGGAGATCAGCGGTTTTAGAAATACTCAAACCAGCCCATCTGGCACCAAACAATCACGGACATCACATTTTCCCCCCATTCTGATGTCTGATGCGAACATTCCCCTAAGCTGCTGGCCTGCAAAGCTTGCATTGCAGCTAGAATAGATAATTATGGTATAGGTGTAGAGGTTTAATAAAATGATGACTGAGTATGTTTAATCAATAGAAAACAATATAGATTAAATTACTGTTTCTTTGATTCGCTCAAGAAGATCTTTCAGGCAGTGTGCGTGTATGTGCATGTGTGGGTGTGTGTGTTTTCCCTCACCAGTGGGAGCAGTCATGTAAGCTGTCATGCAGACTCTTTCTCAGTACGGAATCTTTGTCGTAGATGCCCCATGTGGCCTGCAGCACCGAGTCCAGAAGGCAGTCTCCTGCAGTGCGGTTCCACAGAGCGTACAACCGGCTGTCCAATCGTGTGCCTAGCTCCAAAGACCAGTTTATGATTGGAGATTCCTCTTCAAGCTCTGCAACATTTTTATAGCAGTTTATAGATGTGCTTATGATAGGACTTAGGGGAAAATCTTTTGTTTCACATTAAACGTTTGCAAAAAACAACATTAAAGGATAAGGAAGGAAAAGAAAATAGTAGGGAGACAAAGAGGGCTGAAAGAATGCTACAGCAGGCGTCAGTGTTCGTCACGTCTGCTGTAGCACTAACACACACAAATATGTTTTTCAAAAGTATGATCACTATGTGTATTTTACATGGATTATCTGGGGATTATTCTCTTTCTGGCTGCAGCCATGAACACCATCTGCAGCTTCCATCATTCTTTTTTTTTGTTGTCATTAAGTCTGGATACCATATTAGATAAACAGACAGACAGACCGACCTTATATCTCAATCAGGGCTGGATATTTCTCTTGAAAACCAATCACAGTGTGAAAACACTGACCTTTCTATTTAATAAATTCGAGCAGCAGAATCAGTAAAATATATCTATTTTACAAATGGATTTTTTTTCACCTTTCTGTACATCTCGATCCAACACCTCATCAAACAGCTTCTCTTGGACATTAGGAGGCAGGTCTTCAATATCTACAAAAGATATGGAGGGTCAAATAAAGAGCAAGCACATTTACTGACACATTCATAGTTCAGTAAAAAAGTGACATGTCTCACCTGCTGGAAGAGTAAAGGTAGTGATATCAGTGAAGAAGTAACAGGGAAACTCTCCTTTACGTCTGTGTAGCGCGGCAGCCACTTCCCGACGAATTTGCTCTGTTAATTCAGGACATACCATGGCTGGAATACACTTAGCTGCCTGCTGGGACACCTGAGACACATAAAAATACACACATTAATGTAAACATGCCTAAAATAGATACGAGGAGTGACATTCACTAGGACTGTTTGAGCATATGTGCTGGCTGACCTCCGTGAGGAGTACAGAGAGCATGTCCTGGCGCTGAAAGCGGATAGCGAGGTGCACCAGAGTGAAGCCAGCGTTAAACGCAGATGGACGATTCAGCAGGCGGACCTCATCTGAGGTCAGCTGACGTGCGATGTCACCACCTGATGACTTATAGGCTTCGACTGCAGCCAAATCACCCTCCACCACACCTGCAAGTGGGAGAAATAGATATGTTAAACACACACACACACACACACACTACATACCATCCATTCCAAGCGTACTGAAACAGCAAGACCCTTTTTTTTTTTTTTTGCTGTACAGTTATGACATTTGGGTTGGAGTTCAAAAGCAAAGATATGTTATTAGATGAATTTCAGCTTTCCCCTATTTTCACATCCAGATGTGTGAACAACTTAAAACATGGCACCTTTGGTAGCAAACCATCTGGTTTTTATGCAAAGGAACAGAGAATCTTAAACTAAATAACACTTAGTATATTGCTTACAATAACTGCGTCAGGCTGGTCATCCACTGACCCCACCAGAAACGTTGCAAACGCCTTTAGTAATGTTAGACATTCAGAGCTAATGCTTTGTTAAACAATGGATTTAACAGGGCAATCGAACCTTCGGCAACACCAAACGGCTGTCGGTCACACATTCCAATGTTTTTGATCACTTGAAAAATGGATGGCTTCAAACAAAAGGTGCTATGTTCCAAACTGTTTAACACATCGAGCTGTAAATATAAGCAAATGATTTCATATCCATGTTTGAAGTCAAACCCGAATGACTTCAGTGTATAGCAAAAAAACAAAAGGACTGGCCTTGCTGTTCCAATACTTTCAGAGCGAACTGTCCTTTAAACTAATAATTTAACTCAAGTTACTAGGTCTTGCAAGTGATGTATTTTGTACTCCAGACGTTCACTCTGGTTAATATAATTGTGGAATTATATCATGTAAACATATTTTATAAATATGATGATACTGATTAACCCAAATTCTATTTCTATCTTATGCAGCTTGGTGTAGTTTGTAATAGCAATCACTAGAATTTAACTTCACCTTATTTACCAGCATTACTAAAATCTCAAACTTTATTTATGTGCCATTATCAGACAATAATTTGCCAATATCAGACAAAATGCATGACTTTCTTTAGAATAAAACTTAATGCTGAAAGCAGCACTGATTATTCAACGTTCTGCTCTGAACATTTAATATTTTGATTTTAGACATTGCAATGTAATAACGTTATAAATATTGAAAACTGAAAGCTTGAAAAAGCAAGGCAAGTGCATTATAGAGTACTACATACATCTTACAGAAAGAAAATGCTTAACGTCCAGTATTTCCTTGGCATGTCATTTCAGTCAACATGAAACAGAAATACGAGACACGATCAGGAAGTGTGTAGCTAAAATGTTGTAGCATTTTCCCCTAGTTTTCAGTGCTTATTGATCCTTCTAGAAAAAGGTCTGGTTTAAGAGAAAAAAAAGAAAGAAAAAATTTTTAAAAAAGGTCACGAAGGTCTCTGAACATTTCCTTGGACTACATTAACTTTCTGAATTTCCTTATGAGTCTAAAACAATAACAGTGACCACTGAATCCTAGTTTATAAAGTTGTCTCAAAACAGACAGCTATAATAGAACTACTGCAAACGTATTAAGGTAGGTCACATATAAAAACATGCATAAGTACAAGCCATCTAACACTTTATATAACCAATATATACAAACGTGAGCATGAGAAAATAAAGTAAACCAGAAATGCAAGTATTTCCTCAGCTCTATTTCTATGTCAAGTGACACAAAGGGTCATTTTGCCAAAAAGGAAAGCAGTGTTTTGATAGAACCTAAATTAGGCAACTAAATTTGGACAGAGATTTTAAACTGTTATTGATGTTTTTATTAAACATTCATATGTGTATAGAACATTCTGGACAGTGCCATTTGTTCATCTTGGATGAAAATGATATGTCTTCAAAGCAGCATGAAAAACCGTAGCAGGCTATAGACCATGAGATCAGATTTCTGAAGAAAGTTAATGCCACACTTGTTGCAAACTTAATGTCTGAAATGCTGTCGAATCACTTGTGAGTCATGATGTGATCCGGATGATGACATATTACCCTCAGAAACAGAAATCGTGAAGCAAACATGTCAAAGGGCATGAATGACTTCCACAACAGCCAACAGAGACACACCACACGCCCTGTTTTATCTAATAACTGAATTCTTTTCAACTCTGTATGATGGATCATTGCCAGTTTTGTTGTGTTCAGTATCCTAAAGCAGATCTTTCACACCACTGGACTGTGCTGGACTATGGGTCAATATGTAACTGACCCACAACAGCCTTTTCCTTGCCTTCGTGGCCGTGAAAGCATCAGGCTGCTGTTAAATGCACCTTGATAGCTCAGAGTGCTCAATCTCTATCACACACACACACAAGCTGCATATTAACTGTACACAGCTCACAGATCAATGCAGCCCACAGTGTTTTTAAGTGAAGTTGTACATGATTGTGTTGAGATAATAAACATATTTTAGACAGCCAGTGAGTGCAGACACACACACACATAAATGCCACCATTCAACACACAAGGGATGCTTTGAACAGGGAATAACGTGGGAAGCTGCAATAGCACAACTGCACAAACGGCCTATATTTGCTGATAGTTGTCTTCTACCATGTAGAGTGATGGAGGTAGTTTGGTTATGTGGTATACTGTATATGGGGTACATGTACAGTCTGACCCATCAAATCTATCGGCAGTAGCGGATTAATGGCTAAAGAGTCTGGGTTTCTGTTCAGAGAATCAGGGGTTCAAGCCCCACCATCATAAAGCTGCCATGGGCCCTTGAGCAAGGCCCTAAACCCTCTTTGCTCCAGGGATGCTGTATCATGAGTGACCCCAACTTCCTAACAAGCTGGGAAGATAATAATCACTCTAGAAGTATGTGTGACAAATTAAGGCTTCTTCTATGTACAGAAATTTTCTACTGTGAAATAACAATTTGGATTATCTACCAAACAGACTTTTAATACTAGTATAATTGTACAAAAAGCCAAGACACTTGTACAAAACTAATTTGATTTCATGAGCACATGAATTAAACCAATTTGCAGTGTGTATTCAAACTGTGTCAAAACAAACTTGATTTTGGAACTGTAAGTGTATCCTAAGTGACTCATGGTAAAATGTCAAATTCTGTTAAATAGAACAAGCTGCCCACAAAATAACACGTTTGGGAATTCAGAATACAAAGCAATAGACCTAAAGCAGAGGAGATCAGTAAACAAGTCAGACATTTTGCTAGCACAACACATCGCAGGATTCAGGATAGTGGATATTTTGAAGCTGCCAGGCTTCCTCTCACCTGCACATGCATTGAGAAAGAGCCAGTCAATCCTCCGCATCCTGTTCCTGATTTGCTTGAGTTTCTTAAAGTCCGTCTCGTGCTCTTCTTGGGCACCCACTGCTCCAGACGCCAGTTCAATCTGCACTTCGGCCTGGCCAGCAGGCACAGGGGGCGAAAGCCTCCGCTGAGCCGTTTTACTGCCCCCCATACCCCCTCCCCCTGCTGTCCTCTCCTGCTCGTTCACTATAGACAGGGCCATGGTGCTCTCGGGCTGAGGCTCCTGCAGCACAGCATCGCTCGTCTTAGGGTGGTCACACACTACACACCTTAGGGTCTTGGGCCAGTTCTCATAAGTGCAGGCTGAGCAAGCCCAGTGCTGTACACGTGTGTTCAGACGATTACGGTCATTGTATTCCTCACAAGGGTCAGGGGCCACGGGTGCAGGAAGTCGACAGCCTGGTTCAGAGGTGTGTGGACCGTCTGAGGGCCTGTGAGGGCCCTGCTGAGATCCTTGCTGCCTCTGGCTGAGGCACTGAGTGCAGCGGATTGCACGGGGCCAGTTCAGATAGGTGCACATGTGGCATGACCATTTGCTGGCAATCTCTGGCACCTCATCGGTTACACGTACTCGTGGTCGGGCACTCGAATCAGGGCAGATGAGAACACTGGAGCCCTCCTGAGTGGAGCACAGGTGTGAGGTGAGACTCGGACTGCTCTTAAACGGCTCCTCGGTGATGATGGGGCCTGTGGGTCGTTGGGCGCGACACATAGTGCACTTGATGGCGGATGGCCAGTTCTCGTATGTGCAATACTCGCAGCTCCACTTCGGCTGGAAATCAGTCATCCTCGCTCGAACAGAACTTCTATATGCCCCTTCCCTCCCACCCTCCGCTGGCTCACGCCTGACCAAAGGCCACTCAGCCTGCCAGGGCGCTCTGAGAAAAGAACACACAAAACTCAGTCAATCATCTGCTTATCTACTATGAAAGTCACAAAAATGCTGCATGCATAGACAGTACCTGCTTAATAACAAAGATTTTGAAAAACAAAGGCACGAAAAGCTCCTGTCTCTTACAGCTACTTCTGGCAGATATAGCAAAGAAAGCTCCAAGGGGCACTGGATCACATTTGAGTAAGGCGCAGCAGAGGCACATCACATCCATTTGAATATTTTACATGTGGTGGTGCAGCTGTGTTTTCTCACACAGGGGCTGCAGGCAGTTTAAAGCGGTGTATTCACTGACAGGAACTCGCCTTTTCGCCCTTCCGTGTGAAACAGTAATCAAATAAAAGCACAATACAGCAATCTGAAAGGGCTTGTCCCACGGGAAACTAGCTTACAACTCTAGAGCATTGTTCTGTGAAGTCCAAATAGAAACAAAAAAACACAGATAATTCCAGATCACTCGACAAGCCAGATGTACAGAGATGCATGATAGCCATGTTAGTTCTCACACAGTTCACCTCCAATACACTCTGGAAGCAGCATTAGCAAACTCTTCCTGCTGTTAATGATAATACAAGCGGAACCTTATCGCCAACTTTTATTTAATTTCCGTAACAGCTTACACTGCAGACAGGTATTAAGTTAGTCTGGGTCTGTAGTATTGATCTAGCCCGAACTGCAACCATAATTAAGCGCTTTAATCCGGAGAGTTAGCCAGCTAGGCTACATGTCAAAGCGATCCTAACGGCCTGGCTGAAGACAGTTAGTTTACAAGTAGCAGTCTTATCTTAAAATATATAAACCTGTAGCGATTCGAGCTACGTTATAACATAACTAGCTTCCACTCGCATGAGTCAAAACAAAGCTGTGTATGAAAGTCTAAATGGGTTCAGCATTAAGAGTGATGTTATTCTCGCCATCAGTATAAACCAAAGCGTGAAAATAAACATGGAAAATTAATTACAGCAAAAATAAGACACCTAAAAATGCTTCATTTACTACTGAAGTGACTGACTTCCGGGCAGTGATAGGCTGTCCTTTTACGATCACTGTAGCTAGCTAGGTCAGCTAAGCAGCCTCCTTGGATTTGGGGCAGAAGGTGAGAGGAGAGCAAACGGGATCTACAGTAGCATTCTGAGCTTGTGTAGGCTACACGGAAAATAGGCGGAGGAAATCAATGGACAAGCTAAACCTACGGGCCTTTACAGATTCTCGGTTCCTGATCTCGGTTTCTCGGAGCATAGAGTCCTCTTGAGTTGCATTTCTGTAGTAACGCATCCCAGCGCTTTCAGTGCAGTTGTCCGAACGAAACCGATCCTACCTATAAACAACCCGACAAACCCCCTGCAGCCACAATTTAGCCGTTAGCAGTACACACTCGTATTATCACCTCCACCCTTACCTTTTCCACCGCAGCGATCCTGCTATCCGCGAACCCCAGTTTTTTTTTTCACCGAGCTTTCTGGGAACTTATAAAGTACTAATTCCCATTTCCAGTGCCGATTTGTCTAATGGCGGCAGCACGGGAACAGGGTAAACCAAAATAAACCTACTCCAGAGATACAGGGGAGGAGGGACGCCACCTGGAGCGGTACTCAAACGTGATTGGCTCTTTTTGCACGTGACTGATCTGAGCCAATTAGAGCCGGCGTATTTCATTGACATCGATTAAAGGGCTTCTGACTCTCCCTGTATAACTAGGCTGCCAGAAAACTGACAATCTCGCGCCGCCATCTTGGCTCTTCAAACAAAGTAGTGACAGCCGCTTAGTCGCTTCCTTTGGAGCCACAATGGCGTGCTTTTCATACATATCAGGCAACAGCAACTGTAGTAAAAGGGTGATGTAATCATTTCAGAAAAGATCTACCGCAGCATTATGCAGTGGTTCGGTATAGTAGGTTTGCTGTAATTTTCAGCGATGGCTTAGAGATTTATTTTATCCTATTTATTTGTTAAAGCAACTAAACAAAGCCAAAGCTGAATAATTTACATGTAAATGTAATATTAATTATTGCGGATTTTTGTAACCCACTTTTATGGCGGTCAGCTTCATCTTACATTTCGGAAAAAGACAGGTTATTGTAACAAACAAATACAAACAAATAAACAAGCTATGGCATAAATGAAAAAAAATATATATATTGTATAGGACAGAACATGGAGATGCACACTATCAATGTGTCTATGTGCCGTTGTAATTTTATTTATTTCCATTTAATTAATCACATATTCAAAGCTCACCTGCTGTGCTGTTTCCAGAGTCCTTACTTCCACAGACAGCTTCCTAATTGGTCAGAAATCTTGTTTCATTCATGATTACCAGCACTTCAGGCTATTTTTGACCAATCCTTGATGCCATTTACTGTTTTATCCTGTGTGATTCCTGTATATCAAGCCTAATAGAGCACATTTCCAGCTTTAAGTCTCCCAGAATCTCAGGCTGCAATTTTTCAGATAATATGCTGAAGGGGTTTTCCATCTATGGAAAGCAATCACTCCGTTACCTCTCTAGTCTAAGGCAGAAACAGTATTAACTGGCAGAGTAATAGGAACGTTAATTTTAGTGTTAATTGGTGTCTTCTGTTTGGGCATCAGATCACTTTCACCTGATATAGAACGTCTTATCTGTTCCCTTATAGCAATGTAGTGAAATAGTGCATTTAAAGTACTTTATAAAAGTTCAAATTGCAAAAAGAGCAGACCAAAACTGGGTCCTTTTTCTGGATACAGTGCTGTAAATCATGCTATGTTAATATAAAATACAAATAAAATACAAATCTAATTTCTTTCTTTTTCATTTCAGACTATTTTTATTAGTAAGCATGGCTAAATAAAGGTAGTTTATTTTGAAGTTGCTCTTATGTTGTTTACATCTGAAAAAAATTATTGTGTATGTTTTTCTCTAAGCCTGTGGGTGGTACAGCAGTTATCGGTTGGTAACAGGCTTTAAAGGAAGGCATAAAACCTGTTGAAACAGGCTAATCCTTTGTCAACTTCTTAACAGGGGCAAGTTGATTTCAACTCAATGCCACAATTGTAGCTCTCTCCAACCTCTTTGTGTATCAGGAACATACCTCTGCTACTGCATTCTTAGCATACACCCTTATGTTAGGAAGAGCAGTATGTACCAAAAACGGTACATTGGTGTAAACGCAATACTATATCCGGCATGAAGATATATATAGAGTAGTTACTTAGTTATATATACATTACTAAATTGTTATAATTATACTCGACGATTGCATTCTATACATATTCTTAACTTTAAGTGGAAAATAAAATCAATGTTTGACTGGGTCTTTCTGGGGAATGTATTGAAAATATGTACTGTTTAAAGATCAATACTTTTATTTAAATAAACGATATTAGTAATTTCTAATTTAATTCTTAGATAATTGGCCAGTACTTTCGGAGTGTATTCTATGTATTCTACTGTTCTTAATCCTTCTTTAATGCCTCTTCTAAATCTTGCAGCATTATTGCCATCCAGTGGAATTTGTAGGGAAAGTCAATAATAAATTGTATCTCATTGCTGCACCCTTCCATTGCTGATTAATTAAAAATAAAATAAAATGTTTAAATGTGATTTGGACCACTACTCTAAATTTTGTAATCATCCCTTTTGATCCCTTTGATTGACACAATTATTCATTTTTAGTAATATATCTAAAAAGCTGACCTGGTGCAGCAGTCCAGAGCTTGAGTTACTTTATGTGTTTTGCATGTTTCCATGCATTTTCACTGTGTTCTCTGTTTTCATTCTGAAAAAACGACACAAAAGACACACAGGCAGGTGGACTGGCTACTCAAAAATTTCTCTAGCTGTGAATGAATGTGTGAATATGTGAATGAGTGTGTAAATATGTGTATAACGGTTTGGTGTACCATCCAAGGTGAATTCTCCTGCCTTAACCCCCAGAGATCCCAGCCTCCAGATTCACCACTGATGAGGATACAGCAGTTACTGAAGATCAATCAATGAGTGAAATATATATTTGTAAAACAAAACAAAACAAAACAAAACAAAAACTCAAGTTTCTTTTGTATATGTGTGTCTCAAATCTGTTTGTGTTTAGGATAGTGCAATAAAAGCAGCCTTTAGTTATTGTATTTAGTGAAGTCATTTTGAAAATTCTTAAATACAGAAAACAATTGTTATTTTACTTATAATCAACCTTCTGTGATGTCTTCTCTGATGTTTTTTTACTGACACTAATGTGGAAATATTTTCAACTGCTTTTCTTTAGTATTTGCAATGTATAAGCTTAAATTATATAAGAATATAAAATACATTAATACATTAACGGACATTAATGCAATAAACATCAAAAGGGGGTTCAGGTCGGTTTTTACTAAGGCCAGTCAAATTGTAATACAATAATATTCAGTTATTGTAACATAATATATATACACATTAAAGTGTGGTGTACCAAACGTCTCCACACATATGAGATATGTCTTCAATTTTTTTTATACTAACTGCATATGATTGTATAGGCGGACATGCAATTTACAAATTTATCATGAGTTAGAGAGACAACTCCGTGTGTGTTTATGGAGATATTGAGATGCTGTTCTGCATGCTAAGATAATTTTTGCTAATAAAATAAAATAAGAACAAAGTGTTAATTTCCCTTATGTATGGAGACTGGGGACACACTGTAGGGTAATCTTCGGTCACCGCCGTCCTGTCTCCTTTAGCCCCGCCCACACCAAGCACCACACCTCGCCAACCAATCACAGCGCAGCGTGACTGCTCCATCACTCCATAGTTTCCCAGGCAACAGGGCTGCTCGGCTGAAGGCGCTGCATCATCAGCATCCGCTGCTCCGCGCTGCTCGAGGCCGCAGTGTCTCAGCACACACACCTCCCCCACATCACAGCCTCACTCACGCCCTGAGCACGAGATGGAGTAAAGCAGGGATCAGGTGAGTGCCACACTTCTATCCTTCCTCACTCATGATGTTATTGTGCTGGTGGTTGAGGCCGACCCTTGTGTTCCTACTGCCAAGGTTATATTGCGCGGATAGCGGTGACTGTTAAGGCAGCGAGCGGCGTCCTGCTTTGTCAAAGAGGCCTGCAGAGAGCGAAAAGCTGCCGCATACACACACACACACACACACACACACACACAGCTTTCACTGGTGAACAGATTTATCCGTCAAGGGAAGTGCGTGTTTGTAAGTAGCAGTTGTTTTCATGCTATATTTGGCCTTGAGAAAAGGGATACAGGCAAGACAGCAGGATGTGAAACTGTGCACAGCTTTTCTTTTGTAGAAAGCAGAGTGTTTACATACACTGGCTCTGTGTTTATATTTGTGTGTATATGATTCAGGAGTATTTTTGCTGATGCTGTTGTTGGCGGAGTGGAGAATGAAGGGTTAATAGTGAGTGTGCTTCTTGGGGCAGTACTGTTACTGCTTTAGTCCTGTCCACTGCCTGTCACTGAGCCTCAGGTATACGAAAAGTGTTGTGTGTATTGTAAGGTGTGGTTTAAATAACTGCCTCTGTAAATGATTTTGTACGGTCCACATGTGTGTGCAGTGTTTTAAATATGGCTGGCCTAAGCTCTAGGCTGTTGATTGTGTCAATTTGTGTGTATAGGTAGAATTCCCTCTTGTCCGGCCCCTCCCTGTTCTGCGAGACACTTGTTTTATTATGGTGATGAATCTCTGTGCTTCAGGAGAAAAGGAGGGGTGAGATCAGGAGGGATATGGAGCTCTGTTCCATTAAAGTTGTCCCCTGCTGGTACCAGAGCTTAAACCTTTTCTACAGCTGCCCGTCTCCCGTCTTTGTTTCATCCTCGGAGCATTAAAAGTGTGCTTTGAGCTGGGTACGATGGGAGACAGGTGACCTAGGCCACCATGTATAGCCATGTATATACCGTGTATAGTACCTCAGAGGAACAATAACCTTAGATCTTGGTTTTACAAATCAGAAGCTATTTGTTTGTAGCTATGCGTTTCAAATTAAAATTTTGTGTTTAAATGTTGAACCTCAAAATTCCCTTAAGTAAAAGATTTTCATGTTAGATGATCCAAGAGCTTTGTATCGAACATGTTCAGATAGTCATATCATATTTCAGGTGAAGAGTGCAGCAATGTTCTGAACTATCACTCAGACATATTGAGAACAGCTAGCCTTTAGCAGAAAGCACAGTAGGGTGGGGCAGTGGGCAGATAGCCACTTTTAACATTGAGCTCACAGCATTATTAAACCTGTTTGTGGGGTTTATATACAACAATGAGAATTCATTATATCTGCATGAATGAGCTAGTGACCTATAAATGTATCTCTCATATGTTGTATAAGCAGATATGCAGATATTTCTCCTGTCCTGTTCCTGTCCTTCTCCTGTTTTTTTTATGTTGTGCTCAGGTTATTGTGCTGTTGAACTGAATCACTGATTTTCTCTTTATGGAGTTCAGGGCGGTCGTGAGGTCATCGCTACAGGAGCATTGAACCTGCTTATTAAAAGTTTCCATCTAGCTATCGTGATAATTAAGCTCAAAGGTCAACATATTGATCTCAGAACAAGGAATTGAACACCTTAGAGATGCAAAGCAAAGCATATAATATAATGAAAAAAATTCATGCACAGCAGAGGATTCACTCATAAACATTAGATATTTTGTAATGTATTTTTAACATAGCAGAAGCTACAGGGAAGGTTTTTAAACTTGTGGTGATGTTATAGAGAGTTCTGCTTGTGACAGTGTTATGTTGTGTGGATGTAGTGTGAGGAAATGCAAGAGGTTTGAATGTTTAAGTGTAATGACCAATGATACACCCTGTTGGTAACCGTACACCTGACACAAGGCCCAATGTGTTTGCTGACTCACTGTACAAGCTCATCCTCTTTATTACGCTGACTTTCAGTCCTAATGACTCTCTAACCTCCAGTATATATGACATTTTCTTGTTAACATGTGTTTTGAAATAGTGTCCTGACATCGAAGTCTTCATAAAATACAGCACGCTGTCGATTGGTTTGTTATTTATGAGGTTTGCTGGCCTCAGATATTTCCTTCATGATTACAAAGCCACTACAAGCACAAAACCCTTTGACTCCAAATATACTTCTAATGACACAAATAAACATTTAAATTATGTGACTGTAGTGCAAATTTGAAACTACCATTTCAAACACTATCAAGAAATCTTAAAAAATCTTAGGATCAAACACTGTGGTGGTAATTTTAGTTACTTACATTTTCTCTATTTGTGTTGGTTATGATAAATTCTGCTCTTTTCTGAAAGGATAGTTTATACTTATAAAGCAACAGCTCTGCCATAAGCTATGGGTTAGCGAAGTTACTAACTATTGGACCACACACACACACACAAATATATATATATATATATATATATATATATATATATATATATATATAGCGAAACTCGAACCCAGGACATGTGAGGCGAACATGCTAACCACTAAGCCACCGTGCCACCTATATATATATATATATATATATATATATATATATATATATATATATATATATGCTTGGTGGGTTTCCTCCTGGTGCTCTGGTTTCCTCTCACAGTCCAAAGACATGCTTCTAGGCTGATTGGAGTCTCTAAATTGCCTGTATTGCATGAGTGTGTGTGCCTTACGATGGGTTGGCACTCTGTCCAGGGTGTGTCATGCCTTGATGCCCGATGACGCCTGAGGCAAAGGTGACCCGAGTATAGATCGGATAAACCTCATACAGACAATGAAATGAAATGAAAGTATATATATATATACAAAGGGGCCTAAAAAATGTATACACACTTCAGCATGAAAAATATATAATTAAAAATTTTATTACGAAATTTATATAAACAACAAAGGGTAGCTGTAAGTCATGTTTAAATTATGCAATCACATTAGGTGCTCAAAGTGGCCACCGTTAGCATCAAGACAATTTTGATTTCGGTGAACTACTGTATGAACAACATCAGGAATTCATGCGTTTGTTAGTCGTGTTGGTGGTTCTGTTCCAAACACACGCCGCCATTGTTGAAATTTACACACATTTTTTAATTTTACAATACCACTTCAAAATGATCTTGCGTTGCTCGAAAATCAAGCGTGCCTCCGCCATTTTCTTTGGCTCTCTTCTGATGGTCACAACTCCATCGACTCGTATGCGTTTATAATTCTCATTAATCTTCTTCTTCTTGTTGAGCCATTATTATAGTTCTGAAGGGACTAAAAACCAAATGTGAGCTTTCACAGTGTGAAGGATGCATTGACGTATTGCACAAGCTAGCAATAGCAGCTAATTTAGTATCTACTGTTTTCCTTTTTCTACAAATGCACTTTATGCTCCAACATCTTCAATTAGATTTCCATTTTATGTTAGTTCCATGTAAAATAACCTTTGGTTAGCACAGGAAATTAGTCAGTTCTTGGTAATGGTAATTGTTTATTTAAAGGAATGACCAGGAAGTAGCATGAATATGCCACTCGGGAGATTCAGATTTGATATATTTAGGATACGCTGTTCATTCTTATGCCAAAAAATTCTAGCTTGTAGGGTTATTTCCATGAATTATTTAGAATCAACTGATACTGTTTAGCCTAAATCTCTCTCAGATTTAGCCATATTAAGCAGTTCAGTGTCACTGAGCATGCTCTACTGAGAATATACTTGTGAGCAAGATACGTATCTGTTAGACTTTATGACTTAGTTGAAAATATAAAAATATATTGACTATCCTGAAATGCATGTTTATGAGTGTTTCATGTATGAAAAATATTAAGAAGCAATCCCATTAAAAAAGTTAGAGACATGTTTAAAAGAGAATTTGATTCATTAAAATTTGTTAAAATGATGTTTCAGTGAAAGATATTAAGAGTATAGAAAAGGGAACAGAAATGACTCTGGTAATGGCGAGCTGCTTGACTCCATGCTGAACAATTCTGTGATATAAAAGAAGTGATATAAAGACTTTTACAAGGTGTGAAGGTCAGTGAATCCAGATGAATAGAATAGCAAAAGGTCACTTAATACTGAAAGGAAATTATGTAATATGCCATGAGCCTATAAATTGTACTGTATAATATGCAGTAATTTTAAGAAAGACAGATTATGTATGTCCTGCCAGAATTACATTCAGTTCCATTATATTTTTTATAGGACTTTTAGAAATAGATATGGCTATAACACAGCTTAAGGGAAATCCAGATGCAGAAAAAAGTTCATTCAGTATCTGAAATCTGTGCCTAAAATCTCATTGAGACTACTTCTGTGACACTCGTGTAAAAGCCACAAATAGGAGGATGGCATAGTATGATGTGAAACGCACAGGACAGGTACAGATATTTTGGCACACATGTTGAATTGTAAACAATGGTAATGGACAGTAAAAATGCCCTTATTTCCTCAAGCTCACTGAGGATTCTCAAGAATGTTTTTGTGACCCCATTTTGTGCACGAGCTCAAATCACCCTGATTGACATACTCACACTAGTGATGCAAGCAGAACATAGTCTTTAATGGCAGGTCTATGGTTGGATGATCTTCATCATATATTCTGACATGAGCATGTTTATCAAAGAGTCTGTTATATAATTTGGACAAGATTATACAGAGCAGTGCGATAAGTAATAACCTTACATAACAGATGAAAGTTCACTGTGTAAAACTGAACAAGAACAATACATTATTTCTAATCTGTGATTTTGTATATAAAAGATTATATAAAATGACAACGAATTGAAGTTATTATTTATTAGTATTAATAAAGGTATCCTCTTACTAGGATGACAAAATCAAATTCTTTGTCAGTTGTGTTATTCTTTGCTTTAGATCTGTGTAGTATTTAGGAAGGCACATTTTTTGAAACATGTCTACTTCCCAAAACAATAAATAATTCAGAGCACGTGGCCTGGCATCCCAGAGAGAAGAATCCTGACATTGTTTCCCTGCAGACAATCCTCTCAGGTCCTCCATGCTCTCTGGCTGAAGCTATAGACACACACACATACACGCACACTTGGACTGTTCTGGTAATGGACCTTGTGCATCACCACAACTCAGACGATGCCAGTTATGGTGAATCACTGCCTGGCAGGAAATAGGTTTTAAACACAGTTATGCCGATGGTGGTGTTACAAGATTATTGGGAGTCTCCACCTCCTCCTAACACACCCACACTCTTACCATCAAACTAAGCAGTTCTATTGATTCAGGCTCCTGTGGGTTATCTGAGTTATCAAACCCAGGATGCAATATGATAGTCCTGTGTAGAGAGCAGAAACCTGGGTGCGCCCTGATATAGAGCAGTTTCACAGCAGGAAAAATGGCCTGCATTGCAGGTTTCTAATTTAAGCTACTTCTTATTCATATAGATACATGCTGGATATTTATTTTGTCATTGTCCAGTTATAGACATTCGTTTTTTTAGTTCATGTGTGTAGAAATTTAGCATAGTGTTTAATAGTTCTGGCCAGCAGAGGACAGAACTACTAAACACTACACTATTTTACGTCCATAAATTTTGGACACCTTTAACTAAGATGGCTTGTTGCTTGGTATTTTGCAGATTCAGCATTGTTGATTACTGTGGTAATTAGGTGCTGTGCTGAAGTACATAAAGCTTTTCAGATTCAGCTCTGACGAGATCTCGAGTCTCATGTAAACAACGTTTGTGATTTGATCCTAAATTTCATAAAAATCACCTTGAAAAAAGTACTTATATGTATATATATAAACTGAATAGTAAGTGTACAAAGATATGTTTGTGCTCATGCACCAGTACAATAGTGCACACTCATCTAGGGGATTTAGGGAAGTTTACTCATGTAGGGGATTTTCAGTCAGGATGATAAGAGTGAATGTCCGGCTTATTAATTTAAATAATGAATGAATCTCATATTGATTAAAAGAGTGCACTTACCAACATGCATTAGATTAGATTTTTTTTCTACGATGAGACCATTTTTGTGGACTGTTCCATTGTGGAGCTGAAAACTGAGAGCAGAAAGTCTTTTTAGATATGCCAGTGTGCTGTGAAGAGTACATTGACACCATGATCAGTGTTATTATGTATCTCATACTGATACAGTGAACCGAGACTCATATAGATCATATGAGCCCATAAATTTAGAAAAGAACCTCAGCTGAAGTCCTTTATCATGGCTTTAAAAAATATACTATACCACTGTGCTTGTGTATTTGATGCATGGTTCTGCATGGTCAAGCATTAATTGCTTCAGACTCCTCTGCTGTACCTTCACATAACATGTGCCAGTAATCCTCCATATTACTTCTCTAATATGCACAGTTTGCTGTTTAAAAAATCACCCTTATGATAGAAACACTAAAGCCATGCAAACCCTCCATAGGTACGCTTGGAGGAAGAGCATAGGACTGAGGGAACATGTTGAAAAAGTAACCAAAGAGCTAATGAGTGGACTAGTCTAGTTGTTCAGCAACCCCTTTGCCCCTGCATATCCATTTTGGTCAAATGATCTACACACGGAGGCCACTGTGCCAGGGTGACCCATGGTATTTAGAAAAAGTGGCTTGTTCAAAGCTGTCTGTTCAGGTCTTGTAAGAAATGTAAAGATGAGTAAGCACAAGGACATAAGCCATGTATTTTGGTTAGCCAACACAATGATTCTGTTTGTTGTTATTTTATATGATTGACATATAAGATCTGTACAGCAGCAGTTTTAAGCTCTTTGACACTGAATTACTGTATGCAGCTCGCTTTCCTTTGCTTTGTGATTAAGCACTGGGCAGAATTATGCGGTTTGTGCTTTTACATGAAATGTCACATTTTATTGGCCAGATTGTGACTCAGAGGCACTGGCGATAAAGGCTGTGTTATTAATCCAGGGTGATTTTTTTTCACAGAGTGATCTCATTCTTCGGTCTTGCCTCATTCTGACACACAGAGGATGTGAGAGTCATCTGAAGGATCTTGCAGTCATCGCTGTACAAGCTCTAAAGCTCCCCCTCTCCACTTAGATTATGCAGTGATTACTGTAAGACATCAAAGTAGCTTGATAATTTTGTCTTAATACATTTAATGCTGTTAACAAGCTCAGATCTTTTATGTAATTATGTGCACTGATTTTCATCTTCTGGATATTTATTCTTTCATTTAGCACATTTCTCTCTCTCTCTCTCTCTCTCTCTCTCTCTTTCTCTCTTTCTCTCTGAGTCTCTCTCTCTCTCACTCTGTGTGATTTATGTAAAAAAATGTGTCTTTGTGTGGGGGCATTTGTTAACTAACTAACTAACTAACTATGGAACTTGCAGTAGAATAGGTAGAATATTTGTGATGCTATAGAGATTTAGCTATTTGTTTTTAAGGTTGGTTAAACCTCTCTCTCTCTCTCTCTCTCTCTCTCTTTCTGAGGTTCTGAAAAAGAAATGTGTGTTTGGTTGGGGCCTTCATTACTAACGGGGCCTAATTAACTAACTAACTAAATACCTAACTAACTAACTAACTAATTAGTGTTTACTTAAATGACTTAAGGTACATAAGGTAGAATATTTGAGATATTACAGAGATTTCGGTATTTGTTTTCAAGGTTGGTTAAACCTCTCTCTCTCTCTCTGTGTGTGTGTGTGTGTGTCTGTGTCTTGTACACACACATGTGGGTAAGATGAGTGCCACTCTGTGGCTGTCACTGTCCCAGCAGGACTTTAAGAGAAGAAGACAGAAATGAAAAGCTGATTTCACTCTTTGGGGATGAATAAGGTTAATGTCTTTAGGCAGCTGGGATATATAGGATTCTTTATAGCTGGAAGGATGTTTGGCAGCAGAATTGTCAGGTTGTCTTCCACTGAAAACAAAAGTAGTGCGTCCTCAATCCTGCTGCATATAACTGATCACCCATTCCACATTTGAATACAATTACTTTTTTACAGTGATACTATGTAGGTGTTTTGGGAGTGTGTGTAACTTGCTGTGTGAATCCATATACCAGATGTGTTATGAAGATATTTTTCAGCATATACAAACTTAGATTTGTAAAGTCATTTATATCAGTGTTCTTGCTGCCCTTTGTGTTTTGTTTGAGGCTGAAGCAAACCCAGGCCTGTCGTTTGCATGTTTAAATAGCAAAAGCAAAGTGGAGTACATGCTAGACAGAGTCTAAATGTCAGGAAGTCATATTGCCAGAATGATTCAACTAATTGGTGCATTTCTTTCTGTGCAAAACCAAGTGATGGCACTGCACTAATAATACGTTAGAATAATTTTAACTTAACGACCACTTGATGTGGATACTGACTTCCTGCAGCACATTTTCAGATCTACAGTTATCTTAATTTGTGGCTTTTTTGTGTCTGAAAGTGTCTTTTTATAGAAATCAATTTACATACAAAGTGAAAGCTATGACCAGTATGGAATTCTATAAATGTACACTTTTTTGAAGAAGAAGAAGAAAGAAAAGAAGACTTTATTATTGGTACACATACATTACAGCAAAGTAGAATTTTTTTCTTTGCATATAGAGCACAGGGACAATTATGACGCAGTGCCCCTGAATCAAGAGAGGGTTGAGGGCCTTTCTCATGGGGCAGAGGGGTGACAACTTGGTGGTGCTGCAGCTTGAACCCCAAACTTCCAATGAACAACCCAGAACTTTAACCACTGCCCCACTTTTATGTCAGTTACGATCATTGTGTCAACTGAATTTCAGGGAAGACATGTCTGACTTCCTTTATTATACAGTAGGGAGTGTACAGAGTATTAGAAGCTGATTTTACTGATTTATTTTTGTATGTTAACTATGAAGTTGATATCTTGTTGAAATAATGAGTAAATACCTCAAAATAACTACATATAAACTCAAAGCTTCAGCTTTTATTCACAACTTGTGGATCAGGGCTTCTGTATGTAAGCTTGAGAAAGAGGTTGTTGTACAGATAGATGTAATAAAGTTTTTAAATGTTCTTAGAAATTAGATAATGTTCTGAGAATCAGTACTTCTTGCCAACAGAGATCCTGGCATGTCAGTCCCTTTGAGAGTTCTAATGAATTCTAAAATAACAGTAAAAGTATCTCACTTTTAAACCACACAGCGTGACTATGCACTTGGCTTATTGAATGCAGATTGATGCAGTGAACTTCAGAGAGAAGTGTCAGTGAATCCAGTGCTGCTGCAGAAAGCTAATATGAATGTCAGTGGTGATCTTGATCACAGCATTCGACTGATAAAACCCCATAATGTTATTTGTGATTTATGCGTTAGCTGTTATTGAGAGAGGATAAGTGGAATGGAAAAATTGCACACGATCATTACGTCAAAATGGAAAATACTCAAAAATAAAAGTCCTTGGGCATGTTATTGGGAAAGTGACAGCCAATTTGTAAGCCAGCATTGCATGAAATGGATTGGCTGTGCATTTTCTTCACTAATCCCCCCTTTTTACCGTAGAAATAAATCAATGTGTTTCATACTCATTCACTCAGGTTCTCTCTTCTTCTTTTCATCCCTCTTTCCCTCTTTTTCCCCTCTACCTCATTTATTCTCCTGACAGATTGTTGCAGAGTCCTCATCGTACGGATCTAGCACATTTTCACCATGAGCATTGCAGTGTCACCGGTGGCCAGTGAGGCTGCCTCGCCTATGATCACCTCTGTCACTCCCACCTTGGAGTCCTTGGAGTCCCCTAAACATTGTTCAGATGGGCCTAATATAAGTGGGGATAAGGTGCTTCAGAGCCCAGAATACCGCCAGAGAAATTGTAAACCTCCTCCCTTGCACACAGGAGCGGACTGGAAGGTGGTGCTTCACCTGCCAGAGATTGAGACCTGGCTGAGAGCTACAGCAGAGAGAGTGAGGGATCTTACGCAGTCTGTGCAGCAGGATAGCCTCAACAGGCACGTGGATGTTCACCTGGTGCAACTAAAGGTAAGAGACACTGCTTTATGCCTTTAAAGATAAAACCGCTGCACACTGTCCCACAGATATACTGTACATGCTGCTGGACGTGAAGATGTGCTAAAGTGTGTAAATAAACTATATTCCATTTTTCATATAGATCAGTGCTGATTCTGTAGCATTTAGAAAAATATCAATGCTGCAAATGTCTTGTTTAGTGTCTTGAATATCATTGTCAGCTGTTACATGATTAACACTGGCAGATCAAAATCAGTGTAGTGATTTTGTTATAGGTCAAATGTTCCCATTATAGCTTTTTCCCTCATAAATGAATGAAAATTGGCTACAGTGCAGCACAACACACAACATACTGCTAACACCTGGTTTTCTGAGACATACAAAATCATACGCTAAACTGTCAGGTTAGTACAAGGAACAGGATATTTTTGAAAGGCAACTTCCTCCTTCAAACGCACATACAGTATATAAGCTACTCTGGTTAGCTGTAAGCCTTTCATATTATTAGCCACTTTAATTTAGTTGCTCCAGTGCAGAACACAATTCTCTCAGAGGCTCACTCAGTGTGCTTTGGAATCATCTACATATGGTAGATTATTATATTAATTTAATTTATAATTAACCAAGCTGTAGCACTGGACCTAAAGGCCTCATTTTTTTTTTTTTTTTTGATAATTGAATTTTTCCAGTGGAGGGTGGAGTGCCACATAATTAGGTTATGGAGTTATGGACATTTATTACGGGAGATCCATCCATCTGTATTTTCACTGAACAAATATTGTGTAAATACTTCATATTTATTGGCTTCTTATGTCAAATTTCATGGGAATACATTGAGAATAAAGAGTAAAAGAGCAAGCTAGGTTTTTTACCTCTGGTAACTAGAAACAGGACATTAGACGAGTAACAGACAGGACAATGAACACAGTACACAATAAATAACAGAGTTTTAGGGTAATGATGATGACTTTAATGATGGCTGTGTTAGCTAACTGTGCTTGGAAGTTAGCTAGCTAAGTTAGCTACCTTAGAATGAAGCTAAAGAAGTCTGTCAAGCTTGGTAAATTAAGTTGAGTTAAGTTGTCATATGATAAATTAATGATTTGGACCTGTGTTTAAAGTCATCTTATTGTTAGAGCTTGGGTTCTACCCAATGCCCTTTTCAAATGAGCAATTATATAATTGCTTTATGAGCGATTCCTATTAATAGAAAGCTTGCAGGCTGTGAATATTTGAGTAAAGAGGTGGATAGACAGCAGATAGACACGATGGTGATGTTTCAATGCTTTTAGATGCTTTTTAGATTCACGCAGGAGTGACAGAACATCTGCTGACGTCCACTCACATACAAGTACTATCCTCTCATATCTTAGATTTTAGCTAGCGCTGACACGAGGTTCTCTGATCCCTTTTATGTTTAAAGTAAACACACTGAAACCCTTCATGCCATGGCTTTTTATAGCCTTACTGCGGCGCTCAATAAATAATGTGTAAAGGGTTTTAGCTTGGACGGGACATGTTTGTTTTGCGTGTGTCTGAACAAATGTGAAACTTGCAGCACAGTACTTAAAGTGAATAGAGTACATAATCTTGATTACTTAAAGTATGTGGACAAACAACATCTTTAATGACATGCTTAGATCATTGTTTTTGGAGTGAAATAATATTACTGTTTGTTTTTGGTTTTAGACATCGCTTTATAATCATAAAATATAGGGCCTGTTTTTTAAGCTTATCATGATTTTTTTTTTCCAGAGCAATTTACATTTATCTCATTTATACATCTGAGCAATTGAGGGTTACAGGCCTTGATCAAGGACCCAGCAGGGGCAGCTTGGTGGCTCTGGGATTAAACTCACAAACTTCTGATCAGTAGTCCAATGCCTTAACCACTGAGCTACTACTTTAGCTAGAACATAAACTTGGCAGTGACTAAATTGTGGCTCAAGCAGAAGTTTGGAGAATGTGAAGGGGGATAGGATGCTTGTCAGTCTTGTGGTTGCTCATGTGACAGGTAATGATGCAACTGTGACAAGTTAAAGATTTGTGTAAAATGGTACAAAATAATATTATCTATTAATAACATTAGGCACTTTTTTAATCTCATACGACATGTGGAAGCCTATGAGAAGAGGATACAAGGTCATTTGAAAGTGGATGGTTTAGAGGTTCAAGAATGTCTAGCTCTTTTATTTTCTCATAATCTAACCAATCAGGTCGCAGCTCTACCAGGATGTAGTGCTGTTATAGAGAACATAAGGATTTTACAATAAACTGAATCTGATATTTTAATACCCTTTCATGAAATGACAAAAAAAAAAAAAAATCAAAATTAGGACCAGATTAGGACAATGCTGTTCTTAGTTGTTACTCAGTACAACAAGGGTGTAATAGTTTTTTCTGTTTTTTTTACAGCACAAAAACATTTTTCTTTTCATAGTCAGTGCAATGGCTCAATTTGGGATGGTAATAATAATAATGTGGAGTGAATGTTTGGCTTAGCCTCTCTCAAGACTCTGCATTGGGAATGATTGCACTCTTTGTCTATTCTCTCAGCAGACAATGAATCATTTTGGGTTACGTAGTGCAAACACTGCTGGAATGGAATGAACTAAGGCTCCTCTGTTATTGTGGCTCAGTTATTTCCATTCGTTTATTTCAGTGGTTCTTCAGTACAAAACAATGAGTAATGTGCCTTTATCTGAGTGGAAAACAAATAAGTAAAAGACATAGTTTAATTCTCATGTAAATGAACTTTCCTCACTGTGTTCCTGGCAACCCCCATATCCTATTTGACCATGTCATGCTATAGGTTTAATCATATAAACATCTTTAAACCACACAAATGTGATATGATAATTATATTCATGATAATTGACAATCATTTTGATGGATGAATGAACTTCTTTATTGTCATTGTGGGGACACAGTGGTACAAAACAACAAAATGGGTTTAGCAGCTTTTAAAATGCCTTATATTAAAAACAATGAGTAATTAAATAGTCAGTAATAGATAGAAGTTGAAATAACAGTATAAACAATATAACCAGTAGTGCAGTGACAGCAGTGTTATAAGTGATATAGAGCAAGAGGCAGTACCTTGTAACTGCGTCAGTATTGAACGTATATCCGAGTTGAAAACAATGTTTACAGTATATGTACAATTCTAACAGTATAAACATTATAGACATTCTGATAGTTGTAGTCGTAAACAATATAAACTGTAGTGCAGCATGTTGTACTATTTTGAAGTGATACAGTGCAAAAGACTGTGGCTTATATAAAGTACAGACAAGACTAGTAGAGGAGGGTAGTGTTTTTCTTACAAGCCTGGTAATAACTGTCCTTTGTGATCTGACTCACTCACCCTAAAGCAGAGTAAACAATCATCTAGGTAGTGTTGTGGCCTTTCGGGAGGCAAGTTTACTCTGTTGTTGTGTCAGTCACTTTCAGATAAGTGAAGACTGCCATCTAGTGGAGAACAATATGATGAATATGATTGATTATTTCATACCATACATACACAATATTGGCAAAAGTTTTGAGACCTCTGCCTTTACATGCACACAAACTTTAATGATATCCCATGATATCCCCTTAATCCATAGGGTTTAATATGGAGTTGGCCCGCCCTTTGCAGCTATAACAGCTTCAACTCTTCTGGGAAGGCTTTCAACAAGCTTTAGTAGTGTGTATATGGGAATTTTTGACCATTCCTCTAGAAGCGCATTTGTGAGGTCAGGCATTGATGTTGGACGAGAAGGTCTGGCTCGCAGTCTCCGCTCTAATTCATCCCAAAGATGTCCTATTGGGTTGAGGTCAAGACTCAGGCCAGTAAAGTTCCTAAACACCAAAGTCGCTCTGTGATTTTACGTGACTTACGTGCTTTCACTATGTTATAATACCGCTAAACACAGTTAACCATGGAATATTTTGTAGTGAGGAAATATCACGAATGGACTTATTGCACAGGAGGCAACCTATCCTGGTACCATGCTTGAATTTACTAAGCTCCTGAGAGGGATCCATTCTTTCATAAATATTTGTAGAAGCAGTCTGCATGCCTAGGTGCTTGATTTTGGCAATATAGTGTAGATTAATACATACCACATTTTATATAGACAAACTGATGCTTGTTAATTTGGTTATGTGCAATATAGTTGGAAAAATATTTCACTTAAACAGAAAAAAAGCTAATGATCATAGAATCTAGAGTTTAGCAGAGCAGAATAAAGGTACAGTCATGAATGCCCACATTTATAAACACTGTGAGAATTTTAATTTTGATCATTAATACTTGTTTTCCAAATAAAATCTTGAAATAGTTGGTTATGTTATAAATGTTTTTGTAGTTTCATTCAAATTAAATTAATCTAATACCGGACATATCATTCAACACATACATGCCTCCAGCTGTTAGTATGGATTGTTATACTGACAGTAATATTTTGGTGATCTCTCTAAGCCTCCTGTTGAATATGGTGTGTGTTGGATTGTTGGTTGCTACATGGACCAGTACATGGAAATATCAGCTTTTAATATAGTCCTATTTATCTAGTATTCCCTATTATACGATTCCAATATAAGAATAATTCAAATGTAAGATGTTTAAGTCTGTTTCTGTCCATTGCTAGTTTTAGCATTTATTTCTACAAACTAAATGATCAGTGAATATAATAAGAAAATTGCAGCTTCAAATTGGCCTAAAAATATGATTAATTCAAGGTATATTCAAGCCATCTTTACTTGTTAAGTAAAGCTTTGTTTCGTTTAATATGAACTGTTTTGAAGTTTTACCTTCCTTCTGTCCAGAATGCTGCTATTTTCACCATATATATCACATATTTACCACAATTATTACATTACTGTTCTGTAGGGGTCTTTTTTGGTAACATCTGATGCAGTTGCAGTTACTTGAACGCATGCTGATATCTGTTTTACCACTAGATGGTGTCATCACTGCTATATTTGACTTGCTATCACTGCATCACTGCTATATCTCATCTCATACTCCCAAAACATCCATAGAAAAGGTGATAGAAATATGGCTATGTGCAGAATGCATGGTTGTTGCTGTATGCTGTGCTGCCATCATCCACCAGCAACTGTGTGTAGAATGTGAAGAGTGAGAGAGGAGGGTGTGTGAATATCTTGCTTCACAGCTGCGGTGTCTACATTCCTATCTGAGCCCTACCCACTAAACAATGTGTTTGTGGGCAAACTTTAAGCAACCATGCCTCTAGTTATACTAGACACACATTCATATACATATGCATACAATGAGGCATATTCTGAGGCATACAGAGTATAGACAGGATCAGGGCTCAGTTACAGAAGGCTTGCAGCTGCTTGTGGGTATTTATTTCGGGTGATGTAATCTCAGCACTCTGGAGAATTCGGATAATCCTGATATGTTATCTCTCCCAACAAGAGAAAGAGAAGCAGGTATTAAGAGGAAAACTAAGGCGACAGTGTTGACCAGAGAGAGTTTACACCTTGCCCCATCTTTTATACTGGTCCTGGGATAGGCTGCAGACCTACCGGTTACTCTCAAGACGAATGAATAAATGATATTACATTACTATGTAAGAAAGCTTAATGCCCAGAGCTACGTTATTTTAGAGGCTCAGTGTGCTCAGTCCTGCAGAAATGGTGGATCTGAGTGCAAAACAGGCTGTCCAACATACACAGCAAAAAACCTACATCTTAGCAAGTTATATATCTCAAATCTAGTCAATTTATTCTATTATTTCTTATTAATTATATTACAGCAAGCCCAAAGTTTATTAAATATTTTTTTCTAGACATTTTGGGGTGTTTTTAAGCTTTCTTTTTCTATTTGCAGACTATTTTGTGCATTAATTTCTAGAAAAAAACTGATAGACTAGGAAAATGAAAAAAATATTCAAAAATATCTAGAGACAGGTTTAATAGTCTTAGATTTCATTTATTATAATCTTGTAGAAAGAAATATAAGACAAATTGTACAAGATTCAGGATGTCATGTTTTGTAATGTGGCAACATAACTCTGTGTCTCTCAGCAGCAACAAAATCAACAACAACAGAAAGTGAGTGTGTCTAAGGGCGTGCGGAAAGTCAGAGGCTCTTGGGAGTGTGAGTGTGACCTCCCCAGTAGCAGATGTCTGGCCCGTTTGCACTTGGCTATTTTCAGTGAACCAGGCGCAAGGGAGGAGGGGAGGGAGGTTGAATCTCAAAATAGTCGTGCAGTGGTGTGTGAGAGCCCCTCCTTCAGAGAGAGGAAGGGAAAAACGGGTCAGCGTTGGGGGTGTGAAAGACAGTAAAGGTGGACAGACAGAACAGCCTCTAAAACATGTGAGCAACAGTGGCAGTGTAGCTGCAGATCAACCTTGCTTACTTTCTCTGAATCTTTTATTAAAGCTAAAATTCGTTTTATTCCACCTGATCTCATGCAGCACAGAGGAGGTAAGCATATGCCATTATAGATGTGATTTTGCTGCCACTGGTGTGAAACAGGATAGTGTTAATAGGGTTAAATCATTTTCTACAATGAAAGGGACACTTGGAATTTGATTATCATGCATTAGAGTAGTATAATTTTATTCACTTGGAAAAAGTGCATGGTTAAGGTTATAGGCAATTATGTCATACATTATAATGCAATACATTATGCCATATATTATAATGTTGGATTAAAATCTAATCTGATTAGTTGAATCTATATAAAAATGCTGTAAGAGTTTCTACTACATATTTTTTTTTACATTGTTTTTCTGTGTACTTAGGAAGGGTTTTTTTGCTCATGGTTTAAAAAAGCAGGCTTGTGTGCTCTAATTATGAAAAGTATGAGTGCACATAGTGTTGAGAGGTTGTCTTAAGATCGTTGTTGTTGTTGTCACTGTTCTCATCCTGTTAGTTAGCTGCACATACCCAGCAAACAAACCAACATGCGAAAGCAAAAGCAGGATATCTCAGAGCTGTTTAGTCTTATGTGCATGTTGCATAGTGTGTATTAGTGTCTATATGGACACTATTGCAATTTTGTGGATATATTTGAGTATATATATATATATATATATATATATATATATATATGAGTGAAATATATGCTATTGAAATGCTCATGAAATATTACTGTAATGTTACAAGAGTTAATGGCCATTAACGCTATTATTAGAATCATGTGCAATTGTATATCATAATATTTCTTATATTTTTTTTTATTTGAGGCGATTCCAGGGTGAGATGCTGTTTTTTACATACAGTTGACCCTTACTGTAGTGTTTATTTTTGAGCTGCTGTGGTAGAAGTCTCGTGTAGGGACTCTGTCATGTTGGCAGAAGGTCTGACCTACATTCAGACATGCCACTTTATATTAGGAGGCAGGAAGCACCATGGCCAAGACTCTGGTGCCGGCGGGCAACAACACAGAGTCACAACGGCGCGGCAGTTGCTTTGGCATGTCTGCGGCGTTCTAATCCTTCAGATCTGACAGAATCCTAATTTCTTTACTTTAAGTGATGCAGTAGGTGCGAGTTCCTTTGGAGTTAGCGGGAATCTCCAAGATATAAAATAAATGGTGAGGTCACTGAAAAAGTCACACACTTTTGTTTCGCAGAGTATGAGTACTTTATGAGAACTTGATACTGTAACATTTATCTGTGAAATAAAGAAAGAAGGAACGTAAAAACATAGAAATAGATTTAAAGTGTTACTCTCTAACAGGTACTATCACAACAGTTCAAGCAAGATTTCAAGACTTAGTACAGGATGTTATAATAACTTTAGTATATTATTGTTTTATGATACTATGTGTGTGTGTGTGTGTGTGTGTGTGTATGTGTGGCTGGTTGAGAATGTCATATGTTCCCAGCAGCCGGACCCCAGTTTTAGGCCAGGGTAAAGGTTTCTGTCTCACAGTATTAAATTCCGAAATTAGACTTTTAATATCATCAGTCTGTAATTTATTCCTTAGAGACAGAGAAAGAAAAAGCAGTCAGGAAGCCAGTCATAAGACAGTAAGCATGTTATTTGTGATCTTCATCTTACCAGCAGCTAAACTCGAATCCCACAAATGTATTTATCTATTTAGAACAGGGATTCTTGAGCTTTTTTGGCCGATGGCCCCATTAAAATGGCAAATGTTTTCACAATGTCTATAAAAAGCAAAGCCACTTTGTTTAACACTTGAGTGTGTTGGACTTACTGCTGCTGAATGATGATGACGATGATGATATAATAATAATAATTATAATAATAATAATTATAATAATTATAATAATTATAATAATAATAATAATAATAATAATAATAATAATAATTATAATAATAATAATAATAAATGTATATATATATATATCCCAGCCACACCCCAGACAACCCCACATGAGGTCATGACCCTAGGTTTGATAACCTATGCCTTAGAACAACATGCCTTATCCCAGGGACATTAATTAAACAAGGTAGATTTGTTTTATTTGCCTCTTCCAATCCCTATTCACTTTATAGTCTATTGCTACCATTTATAAAAAATACATTGATTTTGTAATATTGTTATTATGTAATATTATTATTTTTAATCATTTAATTATAATAATGCCAATCAGCACATTTTTAAGAAGTCAGTATTATAGGACAAAAAAGGCTCTGGGATGTTTAGGAATCCTGCTCAGATCCTCATTATCTCATAATAATCGACTTATAAGTGAGAAGCACAGTGTCTAACATTGTTAGACACACAGTGTGTGAGATACTCACAATGCCATTACTTTGTATTTAAAGAGAAAGACAAATTATTAATGAGAATTTGTCTGCTGTTGTCTGCTAGTAAACAAGCACTACAAAGAAATAGCTTCAAAGCATTCCACCACTTATAACCTACTGGTAAGATACTGTTAAGGATACTGTCACTTACATTAGTGCACAGTGAAATTCTTTCTTTGCATATCCCATCACTGAGGGTTGAGGTCAGAGTGCAGGGTCAGCCATGATGCAGCAGCCCTGGAGCAGGGTGGGTTGGGGGCCTTGCTTAAGGGCCAAACGGTGTCAGCTTGGCGGTGCTGGAACCCCGATCTTCCAGTCCCAGAGCCTAAAGACATGGTTGTCTTTAAGAAGAAAATGTTCACAAGCTTGGGCTAAAATGTTTAATGTGACAGAAACATCCATTTTACATAGAACTAATGTCTCATTTCTTCTTATTTAATAAAAAGATACCTCAATAAGACAGTTCTGATCTGAGACTCATCGTGTCCATGCAGTTAGCATGTTTGTTTATAGTTTATTTCAAGTGAGAAAAGAGACGTTTCTTGATTTGTATCATATACATATGATACATATGAGGGTATTTCTCTCTCTCTCTTAGGAGGTGGGAGGAAACAAGAGTCCCCCGGGGAAACCCATGAGAACATAGGAAGAATGTATATAGCTTCACCCAGACTGTAACTAGAGCTTGAACCACAGTTCTTAAATGTTTAGACTCTGAAATAAATGGTCACAGTGGATTTTATTTGACTGTAAGATATCAGTAAATAAGCTATGTATAAATGTTCTGTAATGTCATGCCTTTAAACTAAATGCCCATGTTTAGTTGTAATAGACACATAATTCTGTGTTTTTAGTCTAATAGCTTTTAAAAATTACAGTACTGAAGTTATGGATGTGCTGGTAATGAGCCATGAGATATTGAATGATTATTATTAAGCTAGCTATATGTTACTGGAACAGGGCTAGACTGGGTTTGCTTATATGGCTCCATGCTATTGTTATGCTGTAGGTAAAGGTTTTCATACCTAGGATAAAGCCACAATATAATAATTCGGATAGTCTCCATTTAGTTTTATTTGCTGTGGTCCCCAAAGTGTGACCAGGGTCATCTGTGTTTGTGGCATTTGGCACAGTGTCAGTTCACAATGCATGTGGCACAGAGTTGTTTACGCTGTGAAATTGTATGTAAATTATTCACATCTCATGTGAAACTGACTCAAGTGCAGAATGTGGAAGTATGACCTCAGGCTTCCTGTATTTCATTTGGTGCTTGTACAGTCTTGAAAACCATTCTACAGTGATTACAATATTTTACGGTAGGTAATTTTTTATGTAAACATTGAAAAAATGAATCAGGTTTAATTTCAGCACATGACTTTTAGTGATTATTGTTTAATTATGTGCTTCGGCTGTGGCATCTTCCTGTTTTCTGTTTTCAAACAATTTTGATGAATTTTTTCTTCTTATGTTTTTTCTTCTCTGTACGAAGATTTCAAAAGACCCTATGATACGTGTGTTTTACATTACCTCTCACCTTGTCAAGAAAAATAAGTTTGTAAAATCTCCTCTGTGTGTGTGTGTGTGTGACATAGGACATCTGTGAGGACATATCAGATCATGTGGAGCAGATCCATGCGTTGCTGGAGACTGAGTTCTCCCTGAAGCTGCTGTCATATTCTGTGAACATTATTGTGGACATCCGCACTGTGCAGCTCCTTTGGCACCAGCTCCGTGTGTCTGTGTTGGTTCTGAAGGAGAGGCTTCTCCAGGGCCTGCAGGACTCCAACGGCAACTACACCCGACAGACTGACATACTGCAGGCTTTCAGCCAAGACCACGACGAGGTCTCACACACACACACACACACACAGGTTAGAATAGCGACAGATGTTAGGTAAGACAAAATAGGGAGAATATATACTCTACTACGTAATGCAATATATAGACAATTTATCATCTCACATTTTAGGTAGCAAATCATTTATATCTTACTCTTCTTCTTTTTTTAAAATATGCAATAAGTGCTAAAAGTGCAATAAGTGCTATTCATGTACTAGTTCTATACTGTATTTGTTTGGGAATAAAATGGGATCAAAATATACTTGTTTTCAAACCTGTTACTTTCAATACACTATACACAGTAAATAGAAGTAAATACAGTATAAACATGTTTTTAGCATTTAATAATGCTTTGGATGGTTAAAACATGGAAATCAACATACATGTGGTGCTCAGGACTGAACCTTAAACTCGGCTGCTTCCAAAAAATGATACCACTCTAATTTTTTGTTTTATGCTTAGATGATAAGTAATGAATCCCGTGAGTTTTCTCTTAGCAGATATTTCTTTAAGAATTTTATAACCTTTACCATAATTTGTAGAACACGATGGGCCGTGTTATGTTGTGCAGTACCACACCATCCTGTAGATTATTTTCCCATAAAACCCCATCCTGGAGTAAATTATTTCTTTTTATAATAAAAATGTATTTCCTATAGTAAATTTATTTTTTGTAATAAAAAAGATCAAATAATTACAATAGTTTATTTATTATAATAGGGCATGTCATACCTTGTATATCAAATAATATATGCAGCACACACATATGCACACGTACATATGCATATAACTTTGATTTTTTATCATCTTACTTCCAGGCTCGATTGGACTCTCTGACAGAGGTGGATGACTCGGGTCAGCTGATTATTAAGTGTAGTCAGGACTACTTCTCCCTGGATTGTGGCATCACCGCTTATGAACTGAGTGACTACAGCCCCAGCGAAGACCCAGAAGGCAGAGGCCTGGGTCAAGACCCACGCTCCCTCTATCCTGAGCTGCAGCGAGACTTCCCTGAATTGCTTCAGAGTGTAGATCTTCTCACTATTGCTGCCTCCAGACAGAGCCAAGAATTATCCTCACCTCCAGAGGAAGAATCAAACAAATCCACCCAGAGTTCTATAGGTGAACCAACAAGATCCAACCAGGGGCCTGTGGAGAAACCAGCCAAGTCCAACCAGGGGCCTGTGGAGGAACCAGCCAAATCCTACCAGGGGCCTGTGGAGGAACCAGCCAAATCCAACCAGGGGCCTGTGGAGGAACCAGCCAAATCCAACCAGGGGCCTGTGGAGGAGCCAGCTGGTTCCACCCCAGAGACCCAGAGTGAGCCCATGGACCAGGCACCGTCCACTGACACAGCTATGCAGGGAGAGACCGACGTTGGCCTCTCCAAGCGTCCACTCCAAGGCTCTCACAGTAATGACATATCACCTACTGAGCCTTCCATGCCCAAGAAACCCATGTATGTGGAAGAATCATCTCTGCAGTATCAAGCTGACATTAGCAGAAGCACACCCTCTCTTCTGGATCTGCCTGATCGTTCTAGATTCTGGCTGGACCTGGAGGCAGTGTACCCCACCAGTGGAAGTCAGTCAGAAGAGAATCTCCACGTCATGAATGCGAAGAACAGGCAAACAAGTCACCAAACAGCTTTCCAGAAGCGCAAAGTCCAAATGCTTCTCCAGAGAAGCTTATCTGTGGCTGATCAGGAATCTGACACTGAACACAGCAACCTTTACTCACGCTTGAAGAGCAAGCACACCAAAAACACACAAGTGAACAGTGACTCCTCCACCCCTCCACCCTCTTCAGGGGAGGAAACCTCAAATCACGATCCTCGTGAAAGCTCTTCCAGTCTGGACAATCATCTTCCCACCACAGATTCTCTGTGGATCATGCCCAAACAGAGCTGTAAGAACAACAGTCCTAAAGATGATTGCTGGTATGGTTCTGAGGAATTCCTTGCTCTTCCTGCCCAACTGAAGAAGACTGAGATGCTGGCCTCAAAGTTGGAGAGTTTGGCTCAGGCCTTACCCCCAAGAACCCTGCAACAGTCAGTTCAGGATGTGGACAATTGGGAGCTGACCGAGGCCAACACAGATTGGGAGATCAATAACCATCTCTTTTCACCCCGGCCCAATAGGAAGCACTTCTCAACAGAGAGGTTTTCATCCTCGTCCAGTGATGTGGCTCCATCTGTAGATGAAAGTATCGAGTCTGGACCCCTCAGTGACTTGGTGTCAGAAGATGAGGGTGGGTGGTGTGCACACAAGTCTCAAAGAGCTGAGAGGATTACTGTGCAACCCGAGGCCTCCAGGATGGTGCTCCAGTGTACACCTCTGATCAAGCAACTACTGGAAGACATCCAGCACCAGGAGAACTACCAGGACATTTGGGGAAAGTTAGAGGTGAGATTTTATTCTGTCTTTCAGTTAGGAATTAGGCAAATTTTAGTGCAGATACTGCTCACAAATTCCATGAACCCTTAAAAAGTTATAAACTGCAAGGCTTTTTTTGTATAAGAAGACTGGTTGTTAGAAAATCAATGTACTTATATTTATATGAACATAAATAACAACAACCTGTCATTATTTGGCCACTCAAATTCTGTCATCACAGGTTGCATATGTGCTAGAAATACACATCGTGAAGTACTTCACATAACAGTCAAACGTAGGCTTAATGATGTCCTTGCTACTTATAAATTAGGGCCATCAAATGGGATATTAAATGGGAAAATTTGGGACATCTGAACTGAACTTTGAATCCATAAAACTGGCAATCGGCTGTTCACACTTACATTTGCTATTTTCAGTAGTCCAAATCCATAACTACTAGATCAAACCACTCCAAAAGTATTATTGAACTTGTTATGGCAACTTTGATACAGAAAGTGATTGTTCTCACTATAGAACCAAATGTATACCTTTTGGATACACAAACAAACCCCTAACCATTCGCTTGCCCAGGAAGGAGGAGATGCAGCAGGTTTGATTTCATATCCTGGACTTTTAGTTCTGCAGTGAGGAATAGTTAAAAAAAAGCTGGTACACTGCTGCCACCTGGTGGCTCACAGAAAATATAGTAATATAATCAGAAGCATCATTCTGTGTCCTTTAGAATCTTATTTTGCCATGTAATCAAAGATGTGAAAGTGAAAATATATGCATATTGTGCATGAGAAAATATATATTAGTAAGCTTAACAATCAAACAAACAACCCTCTCTCTCTCTCTCTCTCTCTCTCTCTCTCTCTCTCTCTCTCTCTCAGGCATAACATTATAAGCACTGACAGGTGAAGTGAATAACACTGATTATCTCCTCATCATGGTACCTGTTAGTGGGTGGGATATATTAGTCAGCAAGTGAACATTTTGTCCTCAAAGTTGATGTGTTAGTAGCAGGAAAAATGGTCAAGAGTAAGGATTTCAGCGAGTTTGACAAGGGCCAAATTGTAATGGCTAGATGACTGGATCAGAGCATCTCCAAAACTGCAGCTCTTGTGGGGTTTTCCCGGTCTGCAGTGGTCAGTATCTATCAAAAGTGGTCCAAGGAAGGAACAGTGGTGAACCGGTGACAGGGTCATGGCCAAGGCTCATTGATGCACGTGGGGAGTAAAGGCTGGCCCGTGTGATCTGATCCAAACTGCTGACAAAGTTAATGCTGGTTCTGATAGAAATCTGTCAGAATGTACAGCGCAAGACAGGTCAGGACTGTTTTGGCAGCAAAAGGGGGACCAACACAATATTAAGCAGGTGATCATAATGTTATGCCTGATCGTCATATATACATGTTTAGCATACATTTTTCCTGTTACTAAACCATGCAATACATCTGTCATGAAACATTCTATAATGTTCTTCCATATCTGAACTGAACCCCCTCATGATTAGTCTCCTCCAGCTGATAAGATGAATCAGAATCTGTAGTGGAGATGAGAAGACATGTGATGAGATGAAAGAAATGATAAAATGAATGACTTTGGCTAGTTTGGTTTTCTGCGTCTATATTGTGAGAAAGAAAAAGGAACAGAAGAAAGAGTGAATGGGTGAGTGTGTGTTTGTGTCTGTGAGGATGACTGGGCCAGGCTGAGGCAGGCAGCCGCATCCACCTGAGATGATGCGTGTCACGGGGGGAAGTGATTGATTACATTAGCATGCGGCCCCTGGAGATGACTTCATCCTCTCGGCAACAGACAGATGGCAGCTGAAGCCTTTGCTGGGGGGAGTCTCAGGGGCTTAGTCAAGTGTGACGCTCCTGACCAACCTCTTCTCCATCTTCCTCTCTCTCTCTCTCTCTCTCTCTCTCTCTCTCTCTCTCTCTCTGTGTCTCCCTCTGTCTCTGTCCCTCTCTCTCCATCTATCCTGATATATTTCGGTGCACTTTCTCTTTTTCTAAGGCGGTATATTGGATATCCTTTTTTCTTCATCTTCTTGTAATAGGCTCTCTGTTAACACAGTGACCACAGGCTACATATTCATCTACTCTGAGACTTTTTTGGTGTAGAGGAGGAGGAGGACAAGAAGACTACATATACAAAGTACCAGCAAAGCCATTTGATCTCCACTGATGCTTGCATAATGGCTGTGTTGTGTTTGTTAGCTCTCTGTCTACATCAGCAGTGTATAATCTGAGGGCCCTGGTCCTCCCAGTGGCATGATCAACAACCATTGTTGGATTTTTTTATTATTATTACCTGAACTTACATATCCTGGGCCGCATTCCCATTAAACCTTGGGGCTACAAACTAGAGGTTTCAAAAGAAAGACTTTTGACATTTCAAAGATTATTTAATATTCATTTGTCTTTAGTATCTGCTTTATTCTGGTCATGGTTGAGCCTACCTTGGGCTAAAGACTAATAATGAGGGCCAAATGACCTAAAATGGGCCACTTGTTCAGTGCACGGCACCATGCACACACCCTTTACAACACTCATTCACAGATTTGGACAATTCAGAGTGCTGTTTGCATGTTTTTGGTCAGTGGCTGGAATAGTTTGTTGACACGTAACCATCACACCCACATGTAAGCCCAAGCTTTCCAAGTTCCAGCATGGCAGTGTCACTGTGCACAAAGCAGGGTGTGCAAATGTTGGAGTGGAAGAACTCGAGAGTCCTGACTTCACCCACACTGAACACCTTTGGGATGAACAGGAACAGCACCTCATGCTCTTGTGGCTGAATGAGCAAATCCCCAATAGCCACATTCCTAAATCTAGTGGAAACCCTATAAAGAAGAGTGGAGGTTATTATAACAGCGAAGAGCGACATCTGGAATGGGATGTAATGGGATATAATCTATCTATCTATCTATCTATCTATCTATCTATCTATCTATCTATCTATCTATCTATCTATCTATCTATCTATCTATCTATCTATCTATCTATCTATCTATCTGTCTGTCTGTCTGTCTGTCTGTCTGTCTGTCTGTCTGTCTGCCTGTCTGTCTGATCTATCTATCTATCTATCTGTTCATTCATCTGTCCATCAGGTTAATAATACTATAGTGTAAACCTCATTACAAAGGTAAACAAAGCCTTCTGCTTTTTTGTCCCATAAGATATATATATATATATATATATATAGCTGCTTCTCTACAAATGTCCAGTTGGAGAGATTCTTTTCTAAATTGCATGAGGATGTTGTAAAATGTTGCTTCTTGTAAAATCTTGCACTTGTTTTCATTTTTACCAGCTTTACTTCTTGAAAATAGTCATGATCAATTCCTCACATACTTGGTCGAGGTACCACATTTTTCCAAACTGCTGCTTGTTCAATGCCATAGTGCAGCTGAAAGTGCTTAGAGGAGAACACTAACTGTCATATTCAGTAAACATGAACTCACTGATGCCTACAGTTGGAGTCATGCTGATCGCTTGATTGTACTCTATTTGCCAGGGATGTGGATTCATTGGTATTCAAATGCAGTGATAGAGAGAAACTTTAGGCAGCTTCTGGCACTCAGATATTTCCAGGGTACGTTCATTTCTGTCTTATTTATATTGCGTACCTATTATGTTTATACATTATGTAGCTTAGCAAGAGAACTGTTAAAGCAGAGAATCCCAGCTGCCCTGTCTGTGTTCAGACCTGAGGATGACTCTTACACAGAGAACACCCTTTCTTCGTCTTTCTCTCATTCTTGCTCGGGCCTTTCTCTCTCTCTCCTTTTCTCTCTCCAGCACTTAGCTTTGAAAACAGAGGCAGTCTTGCCCACTTCAAAGCTGCTCTTCTTCAGAAGTCGAAGCTAAATATTCGATAAATTATAGCTTTCTTGGCTGGCATGTGAAGAGTTCATTTGTATCAATATCTTTGATTTTCACCAATGTTAGGTAATGAGCTGCTATAGCAAAAATGGAGCAGCATCCTTGGATAAAGCCTGGGGGTCTGGCTATATAGTTCATTAGTGATATTACAAAGTGCCATTTGATCTGTTCAGGTTTATGGCATTAGAATGTGGCTCCAGAGGACTGTGATGCTTAAGTGTACGCATTTCACTGTAATTAGAGGACTGTGTTCCCCTCTCTCTGTCTTCTCCCTCTGGTCATCCACAGGCTTGATCTGAGAGTAAATGGATACAAGGAATGATAATGATTCTTTATGGCAGGTGCAGTTTTACAGATGACCAAAAGGTGGCAGTGGTCACACATCAGAACAGTACCAGCAGTTTTCCTTCAGCAGCCCAGGCACATCAAGGACAAGTGCTGAATGACATTGTGCTAAACACTGTCCACGTTAGATTAAAGCACACTGCTGCTCCGCAAGTTTGTGTGCCTCAGACTTTATCAGCGATATCCAAATTTAAATGGGGGCTTGCATCGGTGGTGCTGATCCAACGTCTTTGCAGTTTTATCGGGTCTCATGGTTGGATTTCACATTAGACAGTTAAGAGAATTTAGATTCTTTAGAAGTCCTGTATGTTTGTGCACACTGGAATGTATATGAGGCAAATTCATATATGCATAAATATTATATATCATTTAACCTCTCTGTCGTTACAGAAGGTCCCGTGTTTCCAGGAGAAAAAATATTTGCAAAGAAATAAGGTTCTAAATTCAAATGTTTCCAAAAAGTCAGAATATAATTCAGAATATAGCATATAATATTTTTTGTGGAATGTTTGTAGGACTGATTGATGTGATACAAAATTGATATTGTAAGAAATTATGTGAGAATACACTTTTCTAAGATATACTCAATGTTTTAATTAATATATTAGAAATGTTAAATAATTGCAAACTGACTGGAAGCAGCTGATTTGATGCATAACTGATCTGATGTCTTTAAAATGGTAAAATGTTAAAATGATTCCCATTTTTTTCTTACAATATTAAATCATTTCATTTTTATTTGTCTTATTTGTCTGTTTGTAGGGCTTCGTCTCTAAGCTGGATGAGTTTATCCGCTGGCTGAGGGAAGCACTGGAGAGCACAGAGAACTGGACACCACCACGAGCCGATATCGAGAGCCTCAGACTTTACCTGGAAACACACCTTGTGAGTCCAACACACACACACACACACACTTGAACCATATGAAGTGGCCATGCAGCCATACTGGAATGTTCCCGTCATTCTTATTAATCAGTTTCTTTCTCACACACTAGAGATGCACTCCCTAAAAGCTTCACAGTGGAACCGTTATTTCAGTGATGGGAGTGTGAGGGATTGAAACAGTAGCCTTCTCCCATACAGCAGTGATCATTTATTTACTACACGATCAGGGATACAAGGCCAGGCTGATATTGAACAGTTATTACAAACTATAAAAATTGCAAAGCCTTCAGATTTCAGAGCAAAGGCCTCATCACCATGTTCACACCATTTTTACTCTTCTAAGAGAAACATCACATTGAGTTTTATTAGGAAAGGCTGCACTCCTTCATACTGATGTAGAGATGTGCAGAGATGTGTTTTTTACAGATTTAATGTCTGACTCATAGCCCAGCTGCCACATGGAATGTGAGTGTGTGTGTGTGTGTGTGTGTAGCATGGCTCTTTCCGGTACCCATGGGAGAATTATAACACGGGGGTTGACTGCAGGGGGAGAGGGAGGGCTGTGTTTATAAGGCATTGAGGGATGGTGTGAAATGAAACGGCTATTGATTGAGCTTGATGGTGGATCCAGGTCCCTGAATCACATTAACGAGGGACGCGGCAGCCTGTGTTGGCAAATGAGTAGCAGGGATAAGAGCTTGCAGTTACAGAGAACACACACACACACACAACACACACTATTCAAAGATGTTTAAACTAAGGAAAATAAAAAGGTTATATATTAGGCTATGGATACATTCCAAGGCAAGGTGCTCAGTCCTGATTTAAGTTCATCATTTTGATTGTCCCGGATCCAATACTAGCCTGAATACTAAATTGAACTGCATGCACAAAAGTATTCCTATCACAATGAATTTACAGTGACCCAATTACGGCAAGTGAAATAAAAATGTGTAAATAAAATACATATTGCAAATCCAATTTTTTGTCATATATATATATATATATATATATATATATATATGTATGTATATCACAGATTTTATTTTGCTGGATATTATGAACAGAAAATGTCTCAGACTTTTTCATTTCTTATTTTGGCCGACTTTCATTTGTGATACTGAAATCTGATACAGATTTGACGTGCGTTCAGAATTTGTGTGACTTTTTCAACACTCCTTCTCAGTACGTATGACAACTGTGCGCTGGTAGGAATTAGTCTCGTGAGCAGTGTTCTCAAGTGCATGTGCCCTGATCAGACTAGTGCTGTATATAGAGCAGATTAACAAGAGAATGTGAACAACCCAAGAAAAAAAGAATTAAATTTTAGCTGTAAACTGAAATCGAACACTTTTTAAATTACTGTATTATTATTATTATTATTATTATCATCATCATCAAAACACCAATAATAATAATAATAAAAAAAAATAAAAATAATAATGGTTATTATTATTATTATAATAATTATAATAATAATAATTCTGACACTAAATATCTAAAGATACTTGCAACCTTAATCTGGCAAAACATACTTAATATATTAGATAGATAGATAGATAGATAGATAGATAGATAGATAGATAGATAGATAGATAGATAGACTTTGTTGATCCCATGAGGGAAATTCTTGGGTTATAGCAGCTTAGACAGTTACAAGATACAACACATACAAAAATATAAAATGTAAAATTATTAATATATTAATATAAATTATTAATATATATTTACTTAATATGAATGGATGAAAAAAATGGCAGATCTGTTATGCTGTAATAGGAATGTCACTGGTATGGTTTGGGTTTACTTGTCCCCTTTAGAGCATCACTGCAAATCAGTACCAAGTTACTCAGTCTGATCATCCTATGATGAAGCATTTCTATCAGTGATCTCTTCTAGCTTAATGAGTATGAAAAATATTGAACTCTATGGCCTGTAGGGCTATGCGGCCACCGGAACTCAACTGGATCGAAAACCATCAGAGGTTTTGGACCAACATGTTAAACACCACCATCACTCTATACCACCATCATCATCCTCATTCACTCTAAGCACATTGTTACATTGTATAATAATATATGAATATTATACCTTAATATTATAATACTTGTAAGGTATAAATATAATAAAATCAGTCCTAAAAGTAGAAAAAAAGAAAGAAAACATTTTCAGAATTAAATTCCGGTGGGGAATGCTGGGAATCTGATCTGAGGCACCTCTAGTCTTTTTTTCCATTTCCTACAACCCAGTTTTGTGGACATTCACAATTTATACAACAGTTAGTTCTGGTCCACTAATTTGATTGGACGAGCGGTGCTCCAGCAGTGCTTATATTTAGTATGAGCTCACTGAGACGTTTCACTGTTTGTATCACTCTGCTCGTCTATGTTCGCCACGTAAAATTCCAATTCTACCGATATATTACAGTAGAGTTAGCGACGTCATCAGCGGACATGGTGAACGATGCATTTTTCATGAACTTCTTCTCTAAAATATGAATGCTTGTCAGATGAAGATGAAAAGGAAGAAGGGAAGCCAATTTCACCAGATTTACTTATTTTATTCATAACACATATGAACAAACTTACTAAAGGCCAATTCACACCAAAAGCACTTATGAAGAGATTTCAAGCTTCTGTTGTGCCCAAGACTTAAATCCATACCAGCTGTGAAACGCAGCCTGAAAACACTTCCATCCTGTCCATCATGCTGTGTGTTTACACACATGGAAGTGAAACAGAAACTCCGCAGAAATTCATGCAAATTCATAAAGAAAAATGATATTGCTCTAATAACATGAGGGTCAAGCATTTAAAAACTGCTATGCTATAAAAGTTATGCTGTGGATTTTCACCTTCTCATAGTTCATGTTCATGGTTCATGACTCTGGTGCTTTATACTTAATCCCACTTTAACAAAAATCACCAAAGTAACAACTATTCACTGTACGGTAATTATTTAAAGTGCAAAATAGTTTTTTAGCTGTTGTGAAGCAGATTATTTACAAGGTCCTCAAGCATGGAATTGAATTGAGTTAGGAAGAGATCACGACTTGCAGAGAATCCAATATTTCAAACCTGTTAATGTAACATGAGTGGCTTGTATTGCAGTCAGACATAATGGGTAAGAGGCATCTTATATGTACAACCATGAGCATTTAGTTCTACTGATAAACATACAAAGTAAAAAATTTGGCAACAAACCATTAACTATAGCTCATCTAGCATTTCATTTACAGTATACAGTATGCATAACACGACTCATGTCTTTTACACCAAATGAAACTAATCCTGTCTATATTTTATTATATATTTACACTGTGGATTTTAGACTGTTGGAGTTTAAAGTAAAAACATATACATATATCTATGCTAAAGGTTTATTACACTACCACTAAAATATTATTGTCAAATCTAGTGACGAAAAAAGAAAATCTCTTTTCTGTAAGTCCTGTCAGTCAGCTGGTTATTGCTACCACTGAAAAGCGATATAAAATCTGTAAGTGAAATCTAACCATATGTCATTACGGAAATGTTATTGCACTGCACTGCGAACTCTCGGATCTTTAAAGGGAATGAGAGGAACTGATTTGAGAGGAGAGATTTGTTTGGATATTACAGCAGCAAGACTTCAGTGACAGCACCACACCTCGATAATAATGTATTCATTCAAACCCAATCCTTTTTTTTCCCACATTGCTCTGTGCCATGTTTCCGACTACGCCTGTGGTGATGAAAATACCAGCACATATAAAATGGCGAGCTCCGTTGGCTTTAACATAGAATCGACACACTCAAATTCCATCAAACCACCACACCACACCACAACACACACCCCATTGGTCCCCAGACACTGTCTGAGCTAATGGTATTCTCTCGCCTCTATCTATCACCTCCTTCACACACGCAGACACACTCACACACCCTCTCCTGCTCTTTCTCTCTCTCTCTCTCTCTCTCTCTCTCTATATATATATATATATATATATATATATATATATATATATATATATATATATATATATATATATATATATATATATATATATATATATATATATATATACACGTGTGTGTGTGTGTGTGTGATTTGGGGATTATGCAGGGGGGAAGCTTGTGGTCCAGTGGTTGCTTCGGGCACATCTATTGGTGTCACGTCAGTGATAACCTGGCTGCCCTGCTGTCAGGTCTGAGCAGGAGAGTCAAAGTGTACGAGCTGAGCTGCCTACCTGCTCCTGCACACAGTTCCAACACAACAAAACACTTACCAACAACAACACGGCACAACAAAACACGCCTCACGTGCCAAGCTCCTGACAAACCGGCAGCTTGATTGCATATATACACACCAAACACACACTCCAGGACACGGGAGAAGGTCTTAGTTTCGCATGGGAAATTTATGCAGATTATATTTCCTCTATGACTTGAGAGTGGTCAAGGTAAAGGGTGTTAAAAAAGGAAGCAAGGGCACTTTGCTTTTGTCGAGAGTGATCATGCACTCCAAGAAATTGTCCTCTCTTGTGAAGCTTTACAGCAGCAGGAGTCTACAGCAAGATGCACTGTGTATTAAATACAACCTGATAACCTCATAAAAAGATGATGCGCACAGGATTATTGGTGACAGTCAAGCATGAATTAAAAGTGTATCTCTTCTTAAAAAGAATCTTCTTTAGAAGATTTTAATATGATTGTGATATTCATTCCCTTGCTCTTATTAAGGTTTAGTATTTGATTTCATCATTTTTATTTTCTTCCTCCAATTAATATATGATAATATATGATAGCACACAGAAAGTCCTTTCCACACAGACTGAACGTTTGTATTAGCATTCTCATTCTGGTGTGTGATTTTTTTTTTAAAGGCATTCAGTCAGTGACAGATATCTGGTATTGCTGGCTTTTGTTTATTTGTTTACTCATTTTTAAGGTGTTTAGGTCTGTAAAGGATATCAATTCAGTCTGTATTCAGAGCCATAAATAAGCGTTCTTCACACTTGCTCTTGTCTGTCATCGGTGATAGATGTGCATGTGTGCTGATCCATCACCAGCGTATCCCCCTCACTCCATCTCCGCATCAGAAACTGCTGCCTTCCTTAACCTTCTCATCTTCCAGCCTACACCCAGGCAGCCTAAAGTATTGGACAGCTCATTTAGCATATGCGCAATTCATATTCATTTAGAGCACCTATGAGAATGTTTAAAGCTTTTGGGATCAAGTCACATCATTTTTCTCCGCATCCAGCAGGTTATAACCAGTGCTATAATACATTTCTTAAGATACATTAATTCAAAAAGGAAAAAGAGTTGATTAAATACTGAAAGCATTAACAGTGATAAAGTGTTGCATACAGGCCTGTACTAACAGAATCAATATTAAGTGTTGGTCTTTATGAGAAGACAATGGATATGTTTAGAGATGAGATGTTTTTCTGATTATGGTTTAAAATAGTTTACATTTTTCAAGCTTAATACAATGTGTTATTAGAAAGTCTTGCTGTGATTATGGTGACCTGTAAAATGTATGATGTATCAGTACAGTATTATTGAGCCCTGCCATGTTAAGACCCGACTTTACAAAACACTTCAAATCAAAAATCAACACACAGAAAGACAAAATCGAGTCTTTTAGAAACCATACCCCTGCCCAATAAAGCCCTAGATTTACACAAACCAGATGCAGATAAATGCAAAAACTCACAGATCACTAAGATTGGCTAATGTTGCTGTGATTGACAGGGGAAAGAGAATAGGTCATCCCTCCCATAAATGGCTGTTGTATCCTGAGGATAGGGGCAATGCTCTTGGGAGCCCAGTTTTTTTTTATTTGAGATATTTATTTGAAGCAGTTACTGCTGAGTCAACAGGATAAAGCAAAGGTCTCTGTTTGGTCGTCTGCCATTTCAGTCAAATGACCAAGTTCAATGAAAAGCAGGAGATTATGAGAGTAACCACGGCATCCACTCCATCCACAGTTGCAGAGGAAGTGTCTCATCCCTTGATGATGGCAAGGAGGCTTGTTTATGAAAAAAATCCAGTTTATTGCTAGTTTAATGCCTAAGTAGACAGACATACATACAGACAGAGTGAGTCCTAGGCAGGTAGAAATTATTCATTATACATGCCAGTAGACATTCTGATGTACAGGAGTGAAGGCTGGTAGAGCTGCATGCAGAACACTAGTGAACATGGATATTGTCAGAGAGACAGGCACAGACAAAGAGGCCTCTTCTCTAGACAGAGGCAGAGGGAAAGATAGAGGGATGCTCAGATAGCCAGTGGCAGCTCCAGGCTCTCTCGGCAGGACCAGTCAGATCAGACCAGCCGGTAATGGTGTGAAACAGGGCTGGGGGAGATGTGAGGAGATGAGAATGGAAGGGGAAGATGGCCCTAGGCACCTCACTGCAGGCCGCCTCGTGGGATCGCTCTCCCTGCACACCCTCCACCCCCGCCTCACATCTTCAACCACACAGCACTCCCCCCCACCTCTCCTCCAGGAGCCGGGATAATGCTCTCTACACTTTGATTACACTTAGCAAGTGGAGAGCCCTCTGTTGGGTATTATCAAAACCAATCAACATGAAAGTTTGCGCTGCGGCAGTGGCACCCACTGAGAGGGAGCTACGAGGTGTGTGTGTGTGTGTGTGTGTGTGTGTGTGTGTGTAGAGGATTTGGGAAAGGGAGTGTAGTAGTTGAAATAGAGACATCAGAATAAATGGACAGGCGCTCGGGGGAAGCGCACACGCCCGAGAGTTATGGGACGCACGTCTGATGGATCCTTTGAGCCAGGAAGGAAGGTACACTATTGTATCACTCTTTAGAAAGACAGAAAGGGAGAGAAGAAAGAGTAAAATAGTTTCTCCCTTGCTGAATGGAGTGGGCTTCGGAGGTCATTTTCTGGAGGGCACATCTGTGGGAGAAATGGCTTCAGTTTTATAATGTCATTTGAATATTAGTTTATGCCACGGATGATGTATTAGAGGGACGTCTGTCATTTGTTAATAATTCAGCACGCCACAGATAGCAGGGTTGACTCAGACAAATACGCGTAGAAGGAGAATAGAGGCTCCAATGCACAGAGGCACGCCGCTTTATGAATAATGTGTGTTTGAGGTCTGGGAGTGTGTGAAGGATCTTTAGAGGTTGTGTGAAGCCAGTGTGTCAAGAGATTATGTGCATTTTCAGCAATTGCACAAAGGCCCCTAATGTGACTTATGAGCATTTGTTTCAAGAGTGCAGATGAATCGAGATGAAAGGAGACAGTGCTGCCGGTGGGGTGTGTGTTTGTGTGTATGTGTGTGTGTGTGTGAGAGAGAGAGAGAGAGAGAGAGAGAGATGTAACAGAGACTCTGACAATGGTATGAGGGACTATTTGAGTTAAAGAGAAAATATCTCAGATTATATTATGTGCATATGTGGGTATGTGTGTGTGTGAATGAGAGACACAGGGAGCGTGAAAGCATGAGGAAATGTGTGAGATATAAACTGTGTGAGTGTGAGGATATTTCTCTGCATGGAGATATCATGCTGTGTGTGTTTCTGTTCGTGTGTGTGTGTGTGCAGAGCTTCAAGCTGAATGTGGACAGTCACTGCGCTCTGAAAGACAGTCTACTGGAGGAGGGGAAGCAACTGCTGGAACTCATCACCTGCCACAAATCAGGTAGTGCACCGGCAAGCTGCACATTTATTATTAATGTTTATATTAACATACTGACCTTCAGAATTTATAAATCCTCAAATAAGCGCTTCTCAGCCATCGCCGCTACTGCATGCTCGCCTTTTCACATCCACTCTGAGCGCGTCTGGCTGAATTGAGTTGTGGGATAAAGCAGCGAGTGGAATGTGAGCAGACGCAATAGTGCAGTGCTCTGTATGAAGAGAGCTGGAATTAAGAACAGCGGGAACTAAAGTCAAAGGCCACCTACTAGACCTGCTCTCACATCTCCCTCTATCCCAGTCCTGTTTTCTCTTCCTCAATCTTTTCTTTCTTTCTTTCTTTCTTTCTTTCTTTCTTTCTTTCTTTCTTTCTTTCTTTCTTTCTTTCTTTCTTTCTTTCTATGATTATTTCCCTGAAGCCTCTGGCAGAGGGCTGTGCAAATGTACAAATCCACTAAGCTGACCTCCCTGTCAGCTGGTTAAGCCAGACACTATTAAATATGCAGATGGCCGCCCGGAGCAGGACTGTTCTTACCGTGCCCATCAGACCATGCCCCTCATACCAAGCTCCCTCATACCAATCTCTTACACACACACACACACACACACCTATACATCTAATCTCCTTTGGCTTGGAGCATCCTCTCAGTATATATATTAGACATTGCCATTATAAGTAAATCTCCTCCCAACACTCCACCCCGGCCCCTAATACCTGGTTTCCTAGCAACTCAGCAAATCCAAGCTTTCGGCAGGTGCGAGAGGTGGCATGGTGCTACACTCAATAGACAAAAACTCCTCATGCACACAGAGCATTGCGGCACTCCTGCCCCTCATGTGTGTGTTTTTAATTACCTGGAGCAGGATTTGGAGTGAGCAGACTGTGGCAATGGCAGGAGTCGTGTCTCTAGAAATGGCTCTGCGTGCACAGGAATTAATGCAGAACTCACTCTTATAATAGCCCAGACTATTATAGTTGATGAGACCTCCAGCTAAAACTAACAAAAATACAAGTTTGTTAATTGAAAAGATAAATCTGTAAAGTAAGAGATTAAGAGGATGGAGTGTTTGTGCTTGTCTGTTAAACCAAAAGTTCAGGTCTAAATGTTCATAACACAGACAGACAAAGCTGAAGAAGAAAACAAACTTAAACACAATAATCACACACAAAGCCCCTGAAAAAGAAACTAAGAAGCTACTAGTAAGGTGTAGTATTACAGAGATGTGTGGTATCAATTCATCCCAAACAAAGGATACAGCACAATATTAACACAAAAAAACATAAGGGGCAACAAAATAAAGAGAGTATGGCAATGTGAGCCATGATGCAATAATTTACTGATTCATTTAAAAACTACAACCAAATGTAAACTAGAATGATTATTTTAAAACTGATTGAAATAAAATAAAACCGCAAATGTGATTAATTTCCATTTTCAGAAAGCTACACATCGTGCAGTGTGTATTCATGCATTCAACCGCAGAATGAATTGAAAATATATAACAATAAAAAAAAGATTGATTGCCACTGATTCCCGCTACGAAGTGGCTGAAAAGTAAAAGCCTGAGTATTTCCCTCCTTCTGATTAGTTCCTCTAAAGAGAGACATTAAAATTGACATTAAACTATCAAACTACCATTCTTTGACTACATCACACCACTCCTTATATGATGGAGATGCTGATGGTAGTGATTAAGCTAATGTTTGGAGTATTATTAGTGGTGATGTGGTTGCACTTGCTGTGGTGGAGATGAGGGAATGTGTGTAGGGGTGGTGCTTAAATGGGAGGCATGATGAATGGAGGAATCACAGCACATTAAAGACTCGTTAAAGGCGACTAGTGGGAGACGTGTGTGTGGGGGACTTGCTGGACCTCTGCACTGCTGAGCAGGGATTCACCACACTGGCTAATACTTTATGTATGTGCATAGAAACAATGCGTGTATATTTTCAGTTTGGTGTCGTGTAAATGTATGTTTAAGTGTACTTGGTTGGAGAAAGCAACAAAGGCAAAATAATAAAACATGTGGTACTCTGTGGATGAATGCATTCTGTGTGTGGAAATGAGCTTGTGTGTGTGTATGAATGGGAATATAATGTGTGTATGTGTGTGTGTGTTTGTGTATATGCAGGCCTCCGGGACATGCTCCAGATGATTGCGCACCAGTGGCAGGAGCTTCAGAGGCAGATCCGCCGGCAGCACGGTTGGATGCTGCGCACACTGGACACCATCAAAGCCAAGATCCTGACCACTAAGACAGACGGGGACCCTAAAAACACAGAGGACCCCGATCTCCATGCCAGCTCTGAGGTACGGTCTATTAACCCAGCTAGGCTGCCCAATCTCAGACCCATTTCCTACACTACATCCCTCTTTGGCTCCTTTTTTCTCCCCTCCTTCCAATCCCACTCCACTCCTCTCGGCTAGCCCGCGGCTATCCACTGCTCACTCAGCAAAATAAACAAACACAGGGCCAGGCTGGGCAGGGAAGAGCTGGCTATTAGCATAGGAAAGGGCTGAGAGATAGGGCCTAGCAGTTTAGAGGTTCACTCAGAGAAGAACACAGAGGAGTGCCTGTGATTCGGAATTCCTGTTTATAAATAAGCGCTAACGTCTATGTGGTTGCAGGAATCATTTTTGAGAGCCTTTTGCCTCTCACACACACAAACACACAATTATGCCAGACCATGTGCGAAACTCAATTTATACCTTGCACTTAATGTGTAATTGCAGAGGTAGTCATTCTAGGTACCAATTTCTCTTTGTTTAATTGTCAATTGTGATTAGGTAATTGCACTCCAATTAGATGTTGCGCTTTATGACGAGGCCCTGGGTGCAGTGACGGGGAGCGAGGCATCTCTGGGTTTGTGTGTGGAGGACGCAACAGTGCTGCTATTTCCCTCAGGAAGATGAGTTTTACTAGGGAGCAATATATATACACACCCATCGTCTCTCTCTCTCTCTCCTCCACAATCTCACCTGCTTCATCCGCGGCTAGTATCTAACTCCCTTGTCTCCTTTTCCCTTCTCCCCTTTCCTCATTCCTTTATACCGTCCTCTCTTTTGTGGGAGGCATAACTAAGCGAGGTGCTTTTTAAATTGTTTTGTTGCAATTAGAAGTCACCACAATCAGTGTGATCAGTCAGCGTTGACAGCCATTAGCCGCTTGGTTATAGCGAATTAACCGAGAGAGAGGAGCAAGTGATTCATTATCTCAGAGCTGTTAATGATGATCAGATGCATCGCCTAATTAGAGGCAGGCCGGAGGAGTGGGAGGAAGGTCACCCAAGGAGCCACAAACCCCATCGTGTTGGAATAGAGCTGCGTTTAGGACAGGGGTGGGGTAAATATGTGCAGGAGGGGTTCGATTTAGTTTAAGGCCACTGGTAATGCATGCTGGCATTCTGACGCTCGTCTCAGCACGTCTACCATGCCAAAGCCATGAAAACCTGTTGTGTTTTAATTTAGAGCTCAATGTGGTGTGAAGGTTTGTCCTTTATCCCATCCCAAAATGCACCCAATTTTCATCCATTGGTAGAAAACTGACCTTTATAAAATGTCTCTTCTAAAGATATGAGTTACGTGTCTGTGTCTACTAAAATATTCACATCAAGGTCTGTCTCCATGCATTGTCCTGAGTTAGTAGCATATTGCAGGTTTGTATATGCACCCAGAGGTCATGTTTGTTCTGATGAGAATCCTCAATAGGAAATGTCTTAATTGCGCATCTCAAACTATTTTATGGCCCATTGAGCCATGTTGATGGAGGTATAGGGAATTCTTAGTGCTCATTTGGGTCCACATTTCTCTGACTAAACAATATTTGGATAGTGCTGTCAAGGCGGTCTTTTTGACAACGAGCCTTCCCCCACCTCAGCATTAATTTCTAATGCTGCACTACAACAGGTGCTGCTTGAGGTTATTAATTTGCTTTGGTTAAAAAACGGCACACCGATGAGCAATGCGCGCTGTCATAGACGTAATATACGCGCTGCCCAGACATGAAGCCTTTCCCCAGAACGCCATTAAGGTGTGTTCAAAGCAGGGCGCATCTCTCCTGACAGCAATTACGCTTTGTTATTATTGCTCCAAACATATGCTCTGATCCACATTTTGGTGTTATGGAATTATTTTCTAAGAGACCTTAAAATCCCAGCAAGGGCTGGATGCAAGTCAAATGGTAATTGCTGAAAGTGTACGTTGAGGTGGAGAGAGAAAGAAGGAAGTAAGCAAGCAAGAAAGATCAGATTATCCATTAATAGTGCAACACAACTGAATTAAAAGAATGAATGTCTGTTACGATGGCATTATTGTTACGCAAAGCCATTGAATGCAACCTAGGAAGAGGCAGCAAAAAAATGGAGACAAGATCAATAAGAAACAACATGAAGCATCGGCACTTATGTGAGTCTCAGTAACGCTATTCTTAGATAAAAAAAAATCATCATCGTGATATAAACAGAGCTGCCCAAATCCCCCAGTCTCATCTTTAGGTAGTCTCACTTATTGCCATGGTAATGCATCCCAGTAGCATGTAGAGAGCCATCCCTTGCTTTAGGTAAATGTCAAGACGTATCTGAGCACAGTGAGATGACCTACATGTGTACAGGGATTTTGGTGAGGTTGGAATCCCTGGGATTATTAACATGGACTGAATATGGCATCCAGCTCTAGTTAATGCCGTGATGTGCTGTTTTTATGTGAAACATTTTAATTAATCATCCAGACCTCTGGCACTCTCGCTCTGTAGTTTGATGCCTATAAACACAACACACTCTCTATACCTTCTGTGGTTATGTGTGCCTGCTTTTGTCAGGCTGAGAGCTGGAATAGAATCATAAACATACCACATTCAGAAACTACTTTCAGCCCTCCCCAGTTCCGATTAAACTGTGTTGTTGTGGGTTTTTTTTTTATGCTGGCCAGACTAATCCTGTAACCACCTTGTCAGAAATACCCTCGGGTCAACAACCTCGTCATAACACGCCAACATTTACTGTGATATTTACATATATAATTTGTAGCCAGGCGTTTCCTGATGCAGCCCTGCCCCCTTGGTTTATCAGAGTGTTAGGGACCTCCACGGCTCATCGGAGACCTCGTGCTTTGCTTAAAGCACTCTACGTATCAGCGTTGCAAGCTTGGTCCCTGCCAGGTGTCTGTGGCATATTCCGCTACCGTCATATGGATGTGTATATGTAAAAGGCAAGCAGGCCGCTTATCAGAGGCTGCTTGGAGACAGCTTGTCTGCCCCAGGGCTGCCATTTCACCCCTCTCTCTCTCTCTCTCTCTCTCTCTCTCTCTCTCTGTCTAAGTCTTTAACGGTAGGAGGGAAGGAGGGGCTGCAGGCACCTCAGCCATCACCGTGCTACTTGCTGGCATATGTTAACAGCCGCCGTGTCACAGCACACAGGCCCATCATGCATATGGAAAGAGTCTTAGGTATATCAAAGTCACCATGCTTTAAAAGTGACCCGGGGTTATTGCTTGTGAAAATGAAATTACACGAGGTGGCACTTAAACTCTGGCAGAGGAACGCGCCTCCACCTCACCCCAGTTTATAGGTACTCTTCACTTTCATGGTCAGGGTTGCTCTAAATCTAACATTAGTGCTAACTTTGAGAATTCAAATTGAACATTTTAGACTTTGATGCATATTTAGGTGCAGGTTTGCAGAGTTATAATTTCGACATGCTGGGATTTGGGGTTGGAATTACATTAGGAGTTTTCTACATTTTTCACTTCTTTTTTTTTTTTTGAGTTTGGAATGTCGTCCTTAAAACGAGGCATGTTTATGCGCTACGGCAAGGAAATTAACGATCAATGAAATATGTGTACGTTTGCCACTGAGCATAGTGTCTATGCACATCTGTGCATCGTTTTTAAACTGAGAGAACTTGTTTAACAGTAGTTTGGGCTAAATCACATTCATCTACATGCTCTGAAAAATGTTTATTGGGCCCTAAGTGAAAAATGAAATACAATCAACGATCCAAATAGGTAGTAATTTGTTTCTGTTCTCTTTGCATGTATTAGCATGCAAAGGCACTCCAGCTGTAATTTATAAAGTGATTTAATATTGACATACCTCTCTAAGTGTTTTTTGCCGATGGCAGTTTGACAATTGGAATGAATGTTTTATGAAAAAGTTAATAGTGCCTAGTTTTGCAGACAGTTTCAAATATTTAATCACACAAAGGATATGAATTAATATGCAGGTAGGGTTGAACTTAAATTATTTTTTTTCCCCCTTCACATTAGATGCATGAGTGCTGTGTTTTGAAATGAATATTGTTAGTGCGTGCAAAATGGACTGTACAGCATCAACAAAAAATGTTTCTCATAAACATCCCCCTGTTTTTGGTTTAGATATGATGTCAGTTTTTCAGGACTGTTTTTTTTTTATTTCTTTCTGTTTTTCTAATTTAACTGAATTCTATTAATATTTTTATGAATACATACAATTCTACTTTTATAGAAAGCTTGCTTTCATGTGATTTTTTTTAATTTTTTAATTTCTTGTCCTTTGGCTAGATATGATGCTTGCACAAGTCAAGAATATAAACCAGATGTTAGTTTTCATTCCGATTTTGCCTATTGCACTTGGCATTCAGATCAAAGATGATCAAACTCTCTCGCAAACAAAGCAACAATGCACACTTTAGGCAGCGATTATTAGAATCAGAGCGCCTTTCTGAAAAGGCACGGTGCAATAGGAAACTATTTTGATTCAGATTTCCTTTGTGGTTATCAGGTTTTCCACATGCAATGCCTGCAATGTTTAATGACTTCAGTCCAAATTTGATAAAGTCTAATCTGATAACCCTGCTGTGATACTGAGGTGTAGTGCTATTGGGAGTACTTGACTTTCTCACTGCCACAGAAAATAGCTCACTGTAATTATGCTAACACCGGAGTTAGACTATCTTTAAAAAGCCAGACAAGTCAAACGTTTCCACACTTTTATGCTTATTAATGTTTCTGCATCTGCTGTTGTCAGACAATTTTTAGGTAATAATTAAGATGAAAGCAAATATATTTGACATCTTATTTCTTAATAGTAATATATACAACAGGCATATGATCTACAGGAGATGTTGTAGTTGTGTCCTGTTTATGTCCCAGAAAGAGTAACCTCCTGAACCGATGGAACTATAGATGATGTAAAACTTTACTTAAGTGTGTGTGAGTGTGTGTTAGAGAGAGAGATTAAGCCCTGTGATGAGTTGGTATCCTGTCCCATTAATGTAATACAAATAAGTAAACCTGTTTAGTTTAGACCCCATATATATATATATATATATATATATATATATATATATATATATATATATATATATATATTATAAAAGGTATGCACAAATATATACTCACACTAGCCACTTTAATAGGAACACCTGTACACTTGCTCATTCTTGCAATTATCTAATTTGCCCATGTGTCTCATGATTCAACATTTTGAGATGCTTTTCTGCTCAGCCTGGTTGTAAATAATCTTGCTGCTACCTGATTGGCTGACTGGATAATAGCATGATTGAGGAGGTGTACAGGTGTTCCTAATAAAGTGGTCAGTGAGAATTAAGTTGACTGGTGACACTAAAGTGCTTCTTGGTGTAGATGAGTGTGTGTGTGTGCACACGTGTGTGCATGTGCATGGTGCCCTACAATGAACTTGTATCCCATCCAGGCTGTTTTTCTGCCTCATGCTGGGTGCTGGAATAGGCTCCATGTGCACCCTGACCCTGACCAGGATAAAACTCCAAATCAAATTTTAAACAACTCAAATAATTCAACATTTTATCATTTACTGAATGGTACTGGCTAACACACTTTTTTTTTTTTACTTTTATGCGGGGTTTAATGTCCAGGAAGAGAATCTGAACTGACATTTACAGTGTTTTAGACAGTTGCAGCTGTCATCTGTCCCAAAAATGCTTAAAACCTACTGTGTATCTGTGTATGACCAGCACTACATTTAGTCTTAATCGTGTTATATTCCTAGTGACAAGGTGTCAAATTTTTCAGCTTAAGCCCAGGTCTAGATCTGTGTTGATATTAATGACAATGATTTCAGTTATTTTATTAAATCCCTCATATTTTGACTTAGTTGGTGATGCAGGTCATTGACATGTTTGTTCATTTGCTAATAGCAGCAGCACTTTGGCACTTGGGAAGGCTGTTGTTGGTTATTGGGTCGTCTAGTGAGCGTGTGATTGGGATCTGCAGGCTGTGACTGCGAGGCACAAACATCAATATCTGCATAGCTTTCTCTCTCTCTCTCTCTCTCTTTTTCTCTCTCTCTCTCTAAGCACTTAGCCTTCAGTCAGCGTAGAATAATTGTCAATGAATATTTAACAAGCCTTCAGCAGGAAAGAGAGCCATCTGAAAGGAATTGGCGGTATATTATTAATACCGGAGGTGTTAGAGATACACTATAGTCAGTGGACCAGAGTGCACAGTGGATTAGCAATTGAGCACGATGCAGTTGTGAATAAACTCATTTCACTACCCAGGCCACCATCTGCTTGTTTACGGGGGGGAAAAAAGCTGGCTAGAAAATGCAGCCGTTCGGCTTTCGCGCTTTAGTCAAAGCCAGTGCTAAAAGTTTCTCCAAGGTTCTCCTAAGCTGAAGCTTTTGCTCGGCGTCTTGTGCCTGGTTCTTTGTTCTTCATATTCAGCCTGTTTTTTTGCCCATATCTGTAATGCTTATGGCCAATCTGCTAAACATAAAAGTGTCATCCATGTTATGAAATATGAGCGGTGGAATTACCGTATCACGTCTGCTGATTTAAGATTGCCTTTCAGGTGAGACGCGGAGAAACGCATCCCATCACACCTCCTCTGAGATCTCTCCCACTGCCAGAGGAGCCTTCTGTTCCTCTCTCTCCCTCTCTCTCTCTCTCACTCTCTCTCTCTCTCTCTTTCTCTCTCTCTCTCTCTTTCTCGTTCTCCTTCTCTCCTGTCTTGAAGTGATATAAAATTATAATGTCTGCCCTCTGGATCTCTTCCTCCTGAAATCTGGCCAAAGCGCTGAAGCTGCATGCGCTAGCTGCCATGCATGAGAAGCAAAACAGGAGGATGGAAAAGAGGCTGAAGGGGGGAGAAATATAAAACCCACTCATGAAATATATTCCAAAGCACTCAGGGTAGATAGAGAAGTGACACACTTCTCTTCTTGGGCTGTATGTGCAACTCACAGGTGCAGCGTAGCACTGCAAAGAAAAAAAAAAAATCTTGCCCTGTGCAGTGAGTTCTTTGATAAACGCAATTATTTCTTTTAGTCTTCGATGGCCAACAGGGACAGATGCTGCAAGCGGTAAAAGATTATACTAGGTAGAATCACGGCTGGTGCTTAGAGCAGACTCTTTGGCTGGTTTTGGATGATGTCAGTGTAAAAGCAGGCTGGCGTAGCTGAAGCAAAGGAGCGGCTGATGCATCTTTTAAATAGGCACCGAGTGTCACACACCGGCTGAAACGAAAGGCCTTATCTCAAGGCGCGCTGCATCCGTCGCGTGTCCTTGAATGGGAACAGTTTATGAGGAGGACTGACGGATAGGCGACATGATTGAGAATTGTGTGTGTTGGGGGAAGCACAAATACGCACGTGTTTTGTTATGTCTGATTCTGCAACTGTTTACTGTCAGATAGCTGAGAATTGACTTAGCTGATAGCTCGACGGAGAACAATGATGTCTGTCACGGATTTTGTAGATCTTGCAAAACTAATAACACAACCTGCCGAGTTTAACATGCACCGGCTCTAAACCGATACGATATCTGTTTGTGAGTGTGTGTGTGTGTGTGTGTGATATTTTTAATTTTACTGGCATCTCTTTGAATAAAGGCTTTGATACGAAGCCCATAGTGTTGGAAAAACTGCACTGAGTTATAATGACAAATGAACAGCCATTTATAAAGTTACTGTCAAAATATATCACCTTTTATCACTTTACCAATAAACCGGGCCTAGCCGTAATACAGTGGACGTTTTCACTCTTCGGGAATGCGCAGGTATGAATTCCCCATTAGATCCCACCCTGGTGATGCTTCTTGCTTTTTCAAGCTGATGAAATCCATTACAGCGACGTGGCAGTTATAAATGTCGAGCCTTTTGTACAACACAGCTCACCCTGCCTGCTGGATTACGCATGTTTTATGCTCCAGCTGTGATATTTAGTAACCGAGTCTGATAGTGGCCTTGAACATGAAGAGAGTGCTCTTTGTGGAATACAGCTTCCTGTTCGGCTCTAGTGTAGACGACGTCCCATGGGTGAGCGAGTGCCAGTGTGTGTCCACGCTGTGTGATGTGCTTGTGCTGGGTTTTCGTCTGTGCAGAGATTTTGTCAACAGGTCAATGCTTTCAGTTAGATAGAGATTTACAACTAGAAAGCGTCATCTGTCAACATGAATATTCTTTTCTAAACAGCTTGTACATGTGATTTAAAAAGCATGATGTATGTAGCGTGTATCCGTCAATGCTCGTGTGAAGTAATGCACTTGTCTCATATTCTTCTATTAAATAAACAACCATTTATCAGAGTACTAGTTATCTGATTACACCAGGATGTAGTTAATAAAACTGTGACAGAGTGACTCCCGGCTACTGGGAGTCATACTGTATTGGTATGAAATGAAACACAGGAGAGGTGACCACACACACACACACACACACACACACACACACATCACACAACACTAACCTACCATGCACACACACTATTCATTGAATTTTCAATCATCAAAGACACCCTCTCTGGTCTTCCTGTTTCTCCTATTTGATCTTTTTGCACATCATACTTTACGGAAGAAATATAACTAAGTGTGTATAGGATGCTTCCTCTGATTGTTCCTGCACACTTTAGCACCATGTGTTTGATATTCTCTCTCTTTCACTTTTGATATGCTGTGTCTTCTTCTTTCATCCCTGCGTCTATACTATTGTCGTCAACATGCTACATCTGTTTATGCGGCGTGTACGATAGTCTAGAATCTTAAATGGAGTTTATCGAAAACATTTCGCTTTCAACAATAGGCAGCGCTCTTCCTGTCCCTGCCACAGCTGACTTTGAATTGCACTTAATTGCTCGGAATTACACAAAATGCCCTATGATTATTGCTAATTTTCCCACAACACAATAACGTTTTCATACCACCCATGAGGGGAATAAATGAGTAGGACTGATCTAATTTTCTTGTTTTTGTGAAACCTCTGGAGTGATGGATGTGCTTTAGCTTACAATTAAAAACAACTCATTTGATTTGGTGTTTTCAGCTAGGTTTTCTATACACCCACTTGCATAGGTGCTTCAAAAAAATGAGCTACTTCAAACATTATGAAAACAGCAATTCACTCTGCTCTCTGCTTTTTTTTTTTTTTATTTTTTTAGTCTGTGCTCCGTTAGTTCCTGGCCAAACACCGGGTTCCAGCAAAGTGCTGTTGTGGTGTTTCTCATATGAACCCTTTTTACAAATCATATTTGATTTCATGCGTAATTAGTTTGTCCATCAGTGGACGTAGGGGGGTCTTACTGAGGCGCTCTCTATCTCTGAGCTCTGATGACACAAGCTTCAGCACAGGAGCCAATATGCATTATGGCAATAGCGCGGTTCCACACCAGCAACCACCGGGAGCTCGTTTCCCATAACCCCCTGTTCAATGTCTCCTCTCTACACACCTGCATGGAGCAGAAGCTTACGTTTTCCAGGACTGACAGCTGTTTGATGGAAGCACTGAGGCACTGTCCGTTTGATTACACTGGAGGATTTAATTAGGTTTTAAGGTTAAGGTAAGCAAAAAAGGTTTCAAAATAATGAATCAACCCCCCCTCCCCCCCACACACACCCCTTTCTTTTAATATTTGGGCAGCAAAAGTAAGGAGCGTTATTTAGGTCTCTTAGAGATTCAATCTAATTTAATTCACTCCTCTTCTCTAAATAAACAATTCTAAAACCTTTTTTTTCGAGGCGGGGGGAGAGATGATAGAGGTAATCAATATTTCCAGCAATTTAATTAAAACCGTTAGTGGAATAAATCCATTTAATTATCAGTTAATGGAATACAAGGTCATTTACCTGACAGCAACTTTGAAGGTGGCTTACTGCTATGACTGAGAGCGGCGCTAAGGTGTCAGAGCCATTTAGGTGCTGTCAGAGCTCAGCTTTAAGATTCCCCTCAGCACGTTAACCCCTCCTCCTGCCCAGGCTGCCTTCTGCCTTCTGCTGCCTGCCTTAGCAACACACACACACACACACACACACACACAGAACAGGGCGTTTTTCGACAGGCCATTTACAGCTCATAACCACAGCTAATGAAGACCAAGGTCATCAGATGGTGCTGTACCTTATGACTGTGTGTGTGTGTGTGTGTGTGTGTGTGTGCACATACATGTTTGTTTGTGCATTTGGGATATAGTTAATAATGAGATTACAGTGAAAATTTCATTGTCCAAATGCACCCTGTTACTTTTTTATGCTAACCTTGAGGTTGTTTGAGTTCCGAGAGTGAAATACAGGAGTGTGTGTGTGTGTGTGTGTGTGCTCTGGAATAGGAGCTTTTGAAGCGTGGAAGTTGGAGTAATATTTTTCTTAGCGAGTTTATTTCAGACTTCGCTCTCTGGAGCTGAAGGAACTCTGTCTGCAGCACCAACTCTCTCCATCTGGAACAAATACAACAAATAATAAATAGAGATACAATGGGGCAGAGAAATCGAATTTAACTTGGCCCAAAGCACTTACCTGAAATGTGCATATAATAGTCCTGGGCATTTGTCATTGCGAATGGTTCTGGAGTTTTTGTCCTACTGTTAATGAAATAGTAAGCTTGGCTCTGTACACTGTGTACTGACTTTACACATCGATCTCCACAATGGCTTTCTCTCTCTTATTACTAAAATCAATTTCTTTCTGTGATTGCTACGAGGAGCATTTAAAAGCACTTATTGCATGCAAGGCATTCTTCCTTCTGTCTCTGCTTTACGGACGACACAGAGTTATTTTGCCAAATAATGTCCTACATGCATATACTGATTTTGGAAGAAGACTTTAGTGAAAGCTGTGAGTTGGAAGAGCTAACAGGAAAACATTTATACTGACGTAATAACACAGTCAGACACAGAGTGTTTAATGTGAGGAGAGGAAGAAGAGCTACAGCAAAGTAATTCATATACACATATGGAAATACACATATGGTGTGTGTGTGTGTGTGAGGTTATGTGCATATATGTGTGTTTTGTCTGTGTGTATTGTGTGTGTGTGTTTATATGTGTGCATGTGAGATTGTGTGTGTGTGTATGTGAGGTTGTGTGTGTGTGTATGTGAGGTTGTGTGTGTGTGTGTGTGAGTATGTGAGGTTGTGTGTATATGTGTGTGTGTCTGCATGTGTTTGTGTGTGTATAAGTGTGAGGCTGTGAATATATGTGTGAGTATATGTAAGAATGTGTGAGTATGTGTGTGTGTATGTGTATAGTGTATGTATGTATGTATATTTGAGTATGTGAGGTTGTGTGTGTGCGTGTATATGTGTGTATGTGTGAGTATGTGAGGTTGTGTGTATATGTGTGTATTGTGTGTGTGTGTGTGTGTGTGTGTGCATGTGTGAGTATGTGAGGTTGTGTGTATATGTGTGTATTGTGTGTGTGTGTGTGTGTGTGTGTGTGCTTGGTGTGTGTGTGTGTATTTGAATATGTTAGGTTGTGTGTATATGTGTGTATTGTGTGTGTATGCGTGGTGTGTGTGTGTATTTGAATATGTTAGGTTGTGTGTATATGTGCATATTGTGTGTGTGTGTGTGTATATGTGTGTGTGTGTGTGTGTAACACAGAGCTAGTGTTTTGAATAGCAATCTGGACAGCACTGTAGGCGGGAGAGCTCGACACAGCCCTATCTATGTGAGCCTGTTTAATCTTTGCTTTTTCCTCCTAATCCACTTTGAAATGCAACCTGCTTTCAAGTCGCGCCCCCACCTAAATAAGTCAGCTCTTTTTTCTGCTCCTTAAAACTCCAAAAAAAAGAAAAAGAAAAAGAAAAAAAAGAGAGCAGGCGCACAGAAGTAGCGCACTTCCTCCGGTCTAGAATTAAGATCAGATTTTTATGTTCCGTAATTATTTCTTAATTAGTTTGCATGTTAATTAAAATGGTGGCTAATGTTAATTACCTATATTAATGGATTCTCCTGTAGCACCTGCCTGAAGCGCTTGGCTCGTCGTTCAAAATATCTTCATCTAAGCCATTCGGCGCGGTCCGTCAAGCTTTGCTGAAAAAGCAGAGCCGAATTGAAGTCGGGATTTTTGAAGCGAGTGTCTCTGAAGTAGTTTCCCGCAATGCCTTTGTTTTTAGCTCTTTTGAGAAAAAGAGCGAGGAGAAGAAACACAGGGTGCTTTAGGACATTAGGAAGGAGAAGTTTGAAATATTTAAGGAACAAACTTACCAATCCTCAGTGTAAGTACTAGTCATAGAGTGGTGTCTCGGGTAATACGTCTATCTGCTTTGACATTCTTGCCACACAGCTTGTCTGATTGCTTGGCATGCATGACCTAGCTCTGCAAGCCAACACATATTTAAGTGGGGCGAGTCTGTATTAGATTGAAAATGTTGATGATCACACAATCGATCTAACCCTGCCGCACCCAACTAATCTATAATGTGAGCATGGTCTGCGGCCTCCTTGTCTCTTCCTCCTCGTGGGTCTCCAGGTGTTTAGACTTCTTGGAAACGGGGATCAGCGATTAAATGTCACCTTTCAGCAACAACGTTAAATAAGAGGCAGCAATTTAGCTCCTAGCAATTGCTAATTTCACGCCCTGATAAATGTTGCAGGAGCTAAAGCTTTCCAACTGTCTCAGATATTTCTTAAAGGGGAAGGTAGTGAGGCAGGTAGATCACTGATCTGTTGTTCCACTGGGGCTGAGACTTTTCGAAATGCGCTTTAATGTCAAGGTCAAAGGAATTCTTAATGTGGCTGTGCTCCTGCTAAACGTAATCTCAGCTCTGTATGGCGTTTCGAGGAATTCAGTATTTTATAGTCAGTTGTTCGTTAATTATGTGGAACATTTGTCACAAATATCTCACGCTCACAAATTTCAAGGTTTGTGTGTCTCTCTCTCTCTCTCTCTCTCTCTACTATATATAGTAAATGCCTGAACAATCTTTTCAGATTTTTTTTTGCTCTGCTCTGATTGTTGGTTGTTCCACTGGCTGTATAGATAGCTGCAGAAATATGGCCTTCAGTTTTAACTGCTCACATCATCAAATTTGATGAAGCAGCCAACAACAGGCCATGAATGTGGTTATATCAGAGCCTGTTTAGCTGTGGAGGCCTGATAAGCATGAAGGAATGAGAGGAACTCCTGTCTTACAACGCTGTAATAACTCCCATTATTTTGGGCTGTAAAGTCATGTGATTCATACCCGGAGACAGCGTTACGTATTAAACCCGGCTTTTTACAGCTGGTGATTGGAAGGTAGTAGTTTTCAAATGAATTTCAAGCCCGTCTTCTTTGCACAAATATTCCTCAGCATGTAGGTGAGGTAGGAAATAAAGCCACATTGTTTTCTTTCCCGTGATCCTGTATACGCTGAAATGAATTATATCCCTCCCCATCTGAGCAGGATTTCCATTTATTTATTTATTTCCCCCAACTCAAAATGGAAGTCCTCTCGGAATTCTGTGAAGCTGAAGCTTTGCTATTGTACGTGCAAGTTTATGAGCTGCTTTGATAGAACTCTTGCCCGTTTATGACTGCTGGCACGAGCTCACACAACTCCCGGCTGAATTTATTTTCTGAGCATGCCTGCACTGCGCCGCGCTCCGATACTGCCTGGGAACATCAGGACGAGTCTGATGGGAGACATTTCAAACAGGCCGATGTATGTTCTGGCTGGTTGGAACACCAGACGAAGGAAGAAAGGGGGGGTGAGGAGACTTCCCACAGTTTTCAATCTTTCTGCGATGCTCCTTGCATTCCGAGAAGACGATAAAGAAATAAACAAACCATGTGTTTGGTCATATCGCTTAAGCATCCAGTTTAAGAGGTAGCCACAAACCCCTGTGCTACCATTCTCACTGTTGCTACTGCTCACCAGAGTCACATAGTTCTCCTTGTTAATTTATATCACTCCCTGGCTGCTTCCTTTAACACTGTTTGCATTATGGCCACCTTCTAAATCCTGTTCTACCTCCTTCTTTTTTTAGCTGCCGTTCTTTTCTTTTTTTTGTCTCAAATGACAAAGCGGATTATTTTAATGCAATGCTTTACTTGCAGTGTGTGTTGTAAAAGATTGAGAACAGCCTTTTCTGGCGGTTATTCATAATTTTATAATTCCCCGCCTGATAGTTTCTGGTAGTCCATTTAGTAAAAATGCTGTTTATTTATCTTATCATTTTTGTCTTTCTATTTGTCTTTAATTTCCTCATGCTGCAGAAGGCATTACGGTAGCGTGACTGTAAATGGAAGACGTAGCAGGATCTGCCCCAGGACCTAACAGTGTTTGTGAGGGAGATTATGAGTTTATTATTCATGTCAGAAGCCCGTACGGATCAATCTCGGTCCGATCTTAAAGGAACCTTGCGCACTATGCTTTTGACTTCAACCGCTCTTAGAACATCTGATATTCCCTCCTGCTAATTTTTAAGGCTGCGCACTCTTATTGACGTTTTTTTGAAGAACAACCGCTGGAAGCCCAGTCTGTTTAGAGCCTGGTTTATAAATTATTAATATTTAGCATACGTTTAATTTCCTTGCGGCCTGATATCTGAAAGCTCATTGTAATTATATCCATGTGTGAAGTTAGAGGAGGGAGAGGCAAAGGAAGTGATCACTGTAGCGCTCTCCCAGTGCGTGATTGACAGCGAGATCGCTCGCTTGAGTCCCAGGGGACGTAAAGCTGCGGAAGTTTCAAGGGGCTATGAAATTGGCACTGGCGTGTAAACAAAAAGCCTAAAATGACTTGATTCAGCAGATTCTGATCAAATTTACATAACTCGCACATTCTTGAGACAGGAGTTACCAATGATCTAAATTTATATTGACCCCTGTGTAATACTAGCTCTTTTAAAGCAGGGTTGTTTTTGACAGCACGAGAGATGCTGAGTTTTCAGTAATTCCGTTTGAAACAGGAATGGAGAATGCGCAGACGATGTCTGTAAGCTGCTTCGGTTGGGTTATTTTCCTCTTTAAAGGCCTAGCAGCTCCTGTGTTTCTCGAAAGATGTCATATCACCATCATTTATTCCACAGCACTGTTAAATTCTTGATTAATTTCCTATTTAAAGATTTCCTGGATGTAATTCCAATCACAGGTTTATATTAATGTGCTCATTCTGATACATTATCATTTCTTTAGTCACTCGTTCCTAGGGACTTCTTTGGTGGATGAGCTTCAATAGCAAATATATTTAAAGATGTGAAAAATGTCTCAATTCTTGAAGATGATTATTAAATATTTATGGAAGAAGTGTCTTCCTTCACTGCTCATTAAAAATAACTTTATTATAGGAGAAGTTCAAATAATGTTAATGACCCATCATGATGTATTCCTTACTTAACCTGGTGTTAATATGTTTATATATAGAATCTAATACAGTGATTTGAATACATATAAGGTGCTTCTTGCACAACATTGGATGTAAAGGGATATGTATATCATACACAGTCTGATACTCTCATCAATAGAGCGATTTCTCCTTTAAAAGCAGAAGCTCTAATACATGTAATTGTATATTACAGTATTGATATTTCTCATGTTCACCCAAAGGAACTGTATTTTCCACCAGCGCCGTCATCGGCTTTTATAGATTTCTTATACGTCTCAGCTTCGGATTGTAAAGCTGAAGTGAAAGCTAGTCATGCCTGATCATTGGGAGAGGGATTCGGTCTGAATTCCAAACTCTTCAGAGAATGGGGAAAGAAGTATGGATTCATCAGGAATCACACGTGCCACCTGGTGTCAGAGCTCCACACTGGGCAGGACTGTCTTCACAGTCAAGGTGGCTGGGAGAAATTGCTTTTGTCTGTGGCGGGCATTAGTCATTATTGTGTGTGTAAGCAGCTCCAGCGGGATTGGGTAATTAGGATCCTGACATGGCATCAGCGAGTGAGCTGAGTGAATCCGAAATGAAGGCAAATGAAAGCAAATTCCTCCGAGGGGGGAGACGCGAACGCGCCGCACTTGCGCCGCTAATTTTCTTGGAGCTCCTAGTTAGGTTCATTTCATTCCTCCCAAATGAGAAAAGCGCCAGAGCCGAGCGTTTGATACCCGCCCAATAAATGGAATGAAAAGGCAACACATCTTTCTGTTGATTTGCTTGTTTATTATCAAGGGTAGCTTTGATTGAGGAGCAGTTTGCATTCGTGGAATTGTTTGACCTTTATAGAGGCATCTGCAGAGCAGGCGGTGTGCCTTCTGGAAGGAATGCAAACCACTGCGCTTCATACAGTGTCAAGAAATGAGCTAAAAATCAAAGCAGGCTGTTAGAAATTTTATTGGCTTGCCACAGATTCATCTCCGAATACTTTGGGCTTTAACTGATCTCCCTTCGCCCAATGTAGCCAATTTTCTCGAGCACAGATGCACAGCAGGAACTCTTTTTTTTTTTCCTCCTCGCTGGCTTGCAAAGTTAGAATAGATTGTGAATGTAGTGACTATAACCCACAAAGAACAGCACTTATTCCACACAGAACTCATTACATGCTTTGTGTGTAGTTAAGACTGCATTATCAATGTGCGTTATGTTAACGATGTAGCCATGTCGTAATCAGTAATGCTTTTACTGTAAATACAAACAGGTGACAAATTAAAGGAAAAAAATATCACGCAGTTGAAGAAGGTGTTGAGTCACAACGAGCTGTCAGAATGACTTCAGTGTTTCTGAGCAGGTCTACGAGTCTCTGGAACTGCATTTGCATGACAAACTTCATTCTTCCAAAAAGATATTCTCTCAGTTGGTGTTTTGATAATGGTGGTAGAAAGCACTGGCTCACACGGATGTCCATAATCAAACGATTCAGTGATCCCTCATGTACTGTGCATGGAAAGAGACCACTCTCATCAGGATAGAAATGTGTCAAAAATATCGATTTACTAACAGATCAAACACACTTACTTTTTCCTTTAATTTGTCGCCTGACTGTGAATAAGAAATCCAAAAAGTTCAAAACTATACACTCATGTGGTGTGTGTGTGTGTGTGTGTGTGTGTGTGTGTGTAACAGGTGCAGCAGTGTTACAGAGAGGCCCAGAGGGAAATTCTGGATCAGATGAGTGTGAAACTTGGAAGTCAGCACTACTGTTCCAGCTCCAGCAGAAACAAAAACATCTCTTTCATATCCAAGTCCAACAGGTACAGGAGAAGCCCTGCACAGATCACACTACTGACAGGGCAGTGGTCAGAGAGTTTAAAAAAAAAAGAAAAAAAAAGATTAAAAATCAGCTAGTAAAAACTGATTCATAATTTAAAATGAATATTATCCTGGTCTTTTCATTTGTATGTTTTTGCAAATTACTAGGTTTTTATGTTCCTGGCATAGTTTTACAGCCCTAAATTATGATTCCTTAAACATAAATTATAGCAAATACATCCTCCATCACTTTCATTTGATTTGTAGAATTTGTCCCGTCAGTTAAAAGGCGACCCTCCCTCTCTTTCTCCTATACACTAATGCAGGAGAGGAAGTCTGGAGGCTGGACTTGCCTCTGTGCTTTGGCTTTGAATCAAGCATCGTTTTAATCCTTTTA